>NC_081352.1:21974063-21983976 GCF_029784015.1 Lycium ferocissimum
CGCCGACATATGTACATTAAAAAACGGAGATCATGCATAAGGCTCGGGAACGTGGTCATCACTCGAAGCCCCGGTGCCACACACGGCATACTCCCGAGAAGGTTTCAAATCTCGGTACACCAGGAACACAACATATCATATCATCGAACATATCTCCATATCGCGACGCTTAACTCCATAAATGGAACCCGGCACCTGGCGAGGTCTCGGGAACCGTAACACACGGCATCACGCCCGAATTTATCATAGTGCACACGATCCTGAAACCGGCCGGGAGCCGGCCGAATGATATCATAGTAATAAGCACGAGCGAGTAGTGCGGGAAACCATATGCATACACACCATTAAATCCCATGACTCGACCAATAAATACACATATATATCTATTGAGTTCAGAAGGTTCAGAATAAGTATCGAGTCTGTCGGAATTAGTATACAAAAGATATGAGCCTTTAAATCTACCAAACTTTCGAAAAATACTTCATAGCCATTTTTGAAGATTTAGTGTCGCTCACATTTAGGAGCCCTCAAATAGCGATGAACAAATCAAACGGAGCCTTAAATGCGTAGGCAAGGTCCCCTCTTTATACCATACAAGGTGGACCAAGTAAGACAAACGAAAGGAAGTCTCGGGACTAGTGGGCACCCTCGGGTCGAGTCGAGGTGGCGGACACAAATTACGAACATTAGACTCTATGAAATTATCCATGTAAATCTCAAAATAATTCTATCACATTTGTGCAAATTATGGACGTTCGGATAGTTTTCCAATAAACATAAGAATTATAGTTCAATTACATTGAATGAATAGTGTCTAGAATCAAACTCGGATTTCTATGAAGGGTGCCCCGAGACTCAAATCTCACCTAGTATGTCTAGGACATGCCAAGAAGAAAATGGATAGCTTTACATACCTTTTTCACTTCTTACTCTCGCCAAACTCAAATCCGTTTGTAGAATCTCGATTGGTCATAGTTGCCAAATATAAGTTTCAAGCTTTTATGCATTTAAACTCAAATCCACATTTGTCTCTCTTGAAATTTTGACATTTCCTATAAATATGACACCCAGAGAATTTTAACTCGGCTCAAATGTCAACAACAACAACCACAACAATATCAACAATATCAATAATCAACCGAAAACGCATTTCTAATACAAATAGTCTTTTTCCAACATAGTGCAACAACTTCCATCCCAACTTCATAATTCCAAGCTAATATCAACATTTCCATATCCTTCTACTAATTTAAGATTATTCAAATACGTTTCAAAAGCAATTCATTATTCTACAAATGATACAAAAGTCTCACTAAAGCCATAGTTCACCCAAAATTCCCAATCTTCAACATAGACATTCACAATATATTTTCATCTTCTAGTTCTGTGATTTACGTTAACATTCACATACTAATCATACCATCCCCATCCATGCAAAAGACTACATACAAGTCATACCACACATGCATGCATCTATTCGGCCACCCTTTACATTTCTAACATCAACCAAAATTATTAAACTCTCATTTCCAATATGAATTTCACAACAACTACTACTAGAATACCACATAAATTTGCTCATCTTTGTCTACACCACAACATACATACGGGACCATATGCCTAAGTTCATCATGCAACTTCCATATTTTCATGAACTCTAGCTTTTCTACATTCTACAACACCAACAATCTTCGCAACATGAAAAAGAATTAATTCTTACCTTCTTCTCCAAACTTCCACTTGCCACAAACGCGGTTTCCTTGCTTAACTAATTATACCACGTTGAAGAGGGTCTTAAACTTAATAAGAATTCAAGAAGAAAGAGATTTTTGGATCAAAGTTGAGAGCTAGAAAAAAATTTCTTCTTTCCCTCTTGTTGGCCGAATTTTCTCCTTTCATGGCTCTCACTTTTCTTTCTTGAAGTTTCTTGAATAAAAATGAGAAATGAGCCCTCTTTTAATTATGTATCACATGACTCAATTCATGACATGGGCTTGGGCCATTTCCTTTGCCATAGCTTGACTACCTCTTGTAAATTGGGCCTCTTTATTCCCTTTTTTTTTTTAGCCCGATTTGTCATGGATCTTATTGTAATTTACAGGACTAATTCCTAAAATTCACGATTTTTGCCCTTGGCCTTCCTCAGCATTTCCGCATCAATATTTTCCATGAATATCACACATATGTCAAATAGAACAAAAACATAACCTTATTTCCTACAAGTCAATAATTATTCCAATTTTTCCCAACATGTCGCAATTATTTCAAAATTCCCAACTATGCACAAATACGGGATATAACAGAAATGCTGCCCAAATTTCTGTAAATAAAGTGATGGCTTGGGATTGGATTCTTAAGTACTTATGGCTAATGTTTGGTATGTGATGACGTTGTTGTAGATTTTTGGGAAGCCGAGACTCGAGTTTGGATTAACTTAGGAAGCAATCAAGGTATGTAAGGCTTACCTTTCCTTCTTTTGGCATGTCTTAGATATGATTAAGCTATGATAAGTTATGCGCCTCGGGGTAACTCCACTCTCATGATCCGAGCATGATTACGTTTCTTATTCATCTCTTAATTATGGCATTCTCAGTGTACTAAGACTATGGTTTTTATGTCATTCGTGTGATTGGATTTTAAAGGTTGCATAAAGATTTTTGTTCTTAAAAGGGTCTATGTCTAAAAATATCCGTAACTTTCATAGACGAAACCGGATTGCCTCGATATGCTCGCAAATGATTCCAGCGATAAGGATGACTATGTTTTCGATCGTTTCGGTGCGCCGCCGGGTTAGGACCTCCATTCCTGGGTCGTTGGAGTGCTCCTTATGTACTTAGAGCCGATATTTTGGATATGATGTGACTATATATCCATTCGGGGGTACGATCAATTTACTTATCTCATTTGATTTGTAATAATGATTCGATCTTAGGATGACAGCAGATTTTGTATGTGGGTTGTGGGTTGACGCTTGTTCGCGCTATGGTTGCGTCTTGTACATTCCCAGACTATATGTATGATATATGTAAATATGTATACGCGTCCCCGTGCCTTCCTGTACGTACAAGCTCTTATTATGTTTGCTAAGATTTGATTGTAGTTGATAGGTGGGTACGAGTGCCCAGCTACTCTGCTCGTGCAAGCTCAATATGTCTTTCACCGAGTCCCGGGCCGGGTATGTATTCGTGCACCTCTTGTTGTGGCATTGTTCACCGAGTCCTGATTAACCTATTAAGTCTGTGAAAATATTTGATATTTCACCGAGACCACTCGGAGGGGCGGGCACGGTATGTATCTAATTATTTCACCGAGTCCCTCACTAGGGCCGGGTATATGTGTATATGATTATTTACACGGCGAGTCCCTGCTAGAGGTCGGCATGGGTATATATATATATATATATATATATGTGATTACATGGTGGCTACACATGATGATTATATGATTTCACTCACCGAGTCCCTCACTAGAGGGCCGGGTACGGTATGCATATATGATGATATTATGATATGACATTGACACGCATGACTTATGATTCAAAGGCTAGTCTTTTGATTTTCTGGTTATTATACTTGCTTCTGTAAATGAGGTCGTGTTATGATTCCGTTTAATGTATTTCATGCTTTACATACTCGATATATTCCGTCGGCATTATTATATTATATATGGATCGGGCCGCGTTTCATGCAACGTTGTGTCGGCTCATGTGAGGATGTTTGGTGTTCCGTATATACGGATTGGCGAGCTGTTTTTCAAGTGAAGCGAAGCCATTTTGCTTTGTTATGGTATACGGAGTTATGTTAGAGACTTTGCGTATGATTTGGTATAAGATGTAATTTTGTAAGCGGCTATGTCGGCGTTATATCATTATACATATTACAAATTTCGATTATGACTTACGCATTTTGTTTGATTTGAGAAGACGACAAGTGTGTTTTTTGTTTTTAAAGTTTTCCTTATGCATTTGATGTCATTTAAGGGCCCTGAGATGAGTAGATGAGTATAACGAGAGTCGGCGGGTTCCGCTCGGATTGGTCGGTGCCCATCACGCCCTATTGGAAACTAGGGTGTGACAATAGGTTTTATATAAATATATATAGAAAGTATGGAGTATATCTCCTATTTTTATACATATAAATATATAATGAGATTTCGAAGTTTATTAAGTTGATTTTTTAGTTTTATTGAAGCTCATATAAGTCAAGTCCTATTCATACCCCAGAACCAACTTTCCTTACAATGGTCCAAGTAAAGTTCTTTTTTATTTTTTGTCCTTTCGAGTTTGGGTTTTGGCCCCAAAATCTTCCAAGTCTAAAACTGTAACACCTCGTAAAATCTGTACTAAACCATATCCATGACTCAGGAGGTTAGAAACCCAAGAAGGAGAGTGTTAGAATTGAAAATATGTTTCATTTAAAAAAATCATGTGTTACGCTCCAAGGGACAGCTCGTAACATGTGTTACGGCCCGTCTCTCATCTTTGTAACAGGCACGCTTGGAAAATCACCATCTCGTAACTTTTGGACCAAAGGACGGTTCATCGTTACGGACCGTTGTCACGACCCAACCCCGTAGGCCGTGACTAGTGTCCGAATTGGGCACCCAAACACAATCACAAATCTGAGTCGCAAATTAATATATCACACAAATATCAAACGCTGACTCAGATTTTATCAAACTGTCGCAAACATATCTCAAACACAACCGTATATACATCAAAGCCGGCAAGGCTGTCAAATGGCGCAACGGCCCAAAACATATACAAATGCAAGCCGACAAGGCACCGCCACGCGAATGGGATCGCCCAAACATATATCATACAAACACAGCGTACGGAATATAACCCACATACATGTCCACGGACTTAAACGGACAAACGAATCATATGACGGAAAAGCCCGGCCCGTGCCCCCTAAACAAATATATACAAATGCAACGAACGAATATATACCAAAATGCAAAACTCGAAATAAGAGGAGCACTCCAAATAGGAAGAGGGGTGTCTAAACGGGTGGATCACCAAGCGTATACCGTATGCTGCGGGCATGAAACGCAGCCCCCGAAGAAAGGGGGTCAGTACGAATTATGTACTGAGTATGCAAAGCAGAAAGTATAGTATACAAATCTGAGTTATAATCGAAATAGAGATACAGAAAGTAAATGTATTTCCAAAATATCAAAATATTACTTTCAAAATGTAAATCATGCATAGGGCACAGGAAATATGGTCGCCCGCCCGTCGATGGCGCCATAACACAGCATAACACCAGAAAGTTCAAATCTCCGAATCCCCGTCACATATCACAACACAGCATAACTCCCAATATAAGAGGAACCTGGCCCTCGAGCGAGGAGCTCGGTGAACCATAAACACAGCATAACACCGGAGTATATCATAGTGCGCACGACAACGTAAGCCCCCCGAGGACTCGGCGTAAAGATATAAGTATGCACGAGCGGAGTCGTGAGGGAATATATGCATAAAATCATTGTCATAATCCAAAAGATAAGTAAAATAGTCATATTTGAAATCGGAATAATAATCACAACATTCTCTTTCAAAAGTTGTCAAAATTACATAAAGGAACGTCGCGGGACCCACGGACGAGTGTAGACCCGAGCTGGGCCCGCCTATGGAAAACATACTTGTCTAACATCATACAACCTTCTACGAAAATCTCAAGGCAATCCGAGCTTTTCTGTGAAAGTTATGGGCGTTTGTAGTTTTTGAATCGTTAAAGAATAAACTCTTTAAAAACCAAACTTTCATGCAACCTTTACAAATCCATAATTCCAAGGACCAAGAATCAATATTTCATAACATCAACATATGAATATCAAGAAACAAGTGCGTATCATAGACATGTTCGGATTGCGAGAATAGAGTTTCCTCGAGGTTCGTGTCATAGCCTATTTTAACTAAGGCATGCCAAAGAAGGAAGGTTGAGCTTTACATACCTCAAACGCTCTCCAATATAATCCAAACTCAAGCTAATCCAACCTACGTTCGGGCTGCCCAAGGTCTACAAATAATTCATAATATGCCAAACATTAGCTATAGACATTTTGGGCATTTAATTCCAATTTAGCCCTTAATTCTCTGAGTAAATTTGGAAGATTTCCCCCGTAAAATAGCCACCCGAGAATTTAACTCGGCCAAATCAATCAACAACAACAACAACAACCAACCTAGCAACATCAATAACCAAGCCGGAAGACAATATAACATTAATAGCTCTCTTTCACATCATTCCACAACATTCATGAATTCAATTCAACGGCTTACCTTCAAGCCAACACCGATGCTTATACATTCAAATACTAACCCGAACCCATACCAACAATATTTAAAGACATTCTAAGCAATTCATACAACATTTCCAACAATCCAAAAATTATTCCAATCCACCCGAAATCAGCCCCCAAACCCGAGAACCTCACTTTAACATATTCCTCATTTTCAAATCATGATTTGCATCCACAATTCACATTCCAACAATGCTATTCTCATCAATATACAAATTACATTAAATGTACAATAGCCTTCAATTCAGCCCACAACACTTACGATATCATTTTGCGTCATTAAACTATCATCGTCGACATAGAATTCATAACGACAACAACATTAAGCAATATTAATGCGTTCATTGCCATGTAATATGACCCATTTTTCGGCCAACATACCAACATACATATATGGATGATTCTCCATCATTTCTTCACCCTACAATGATCACAACATGCTAACAAGACTTTAATTCATTGCTTGAATACCACATAACACACACACCTCACACGGCTATACATTACACACACAACCAAAATTCCAACTTGCTATATTTCATGATATTCATCCATTTTAACATACTACGACATGCATACAACCTTTATAACATACAAAACATAATCAAATCTTACCTTTCCTCTTCAATTCCACAATAGGCTAGGGTTTGCGATAATGAAAACTAGCGGGTCGATCGCTCCAACGACACTTCCACGCTACTTAGGGACCTCAAAATAGTGGGTTTGCATCAGCAAAATAATTTTGGAAGAGCTTGAATGAAAGTTGGTTTTCTCCTCCACTTGGTCGAGAGCCTCTTTCTCTTCAACTTCTTGGTTCCTTTTTTTTTTCCAAGTGTTGGATGAATAAAGATGACTTAGAAGTCATCTTTTAAGTCTCCACAATAGTTGCACATGTGTCTATGGCCCACACGAATGTGTTGGAGCAATTAAAATTGAACACAAAATGGGTGGGCCAACCACCACACTTGCACGGCTACAACATGAAAAAATGGATGATTTCCAACTTTCAATTTTATCACTTTTGGTCCCAAATTTTCCTAATTGTTCAATACCAACAAATTCATGAACAACTTATGTCTCAAAATAAAATCGAAGGTCAAAAGTCTCGACTTTGCATCCCGAAATGGTTTGGACCCTAACTTATCATAATTAATCCGGATTGTCCCAATGTACCAAATACGGGTTCTAACATCCTCCCCCCTTTAGAACATTCGTCCTCGAATGTTAAATTAACCTTACGGGATCTTATAAGCACTCGGGGGAGTTTCCTTTACAACCAACACAACAATTTATTTATCAAACAACATAGTCAAGTAAAGAAGTTAAATTACCTATAGGCACTGGAAACAAGTGAGGATACTTCTTCTTCATCTGCTCCTCAGCTTCCCAGGTCACTTCCTCTCGGTTATTGTTTCGCCACAGCACTTTAACAGAAGCCACATCTTTGTTCCGCAACTTTCTTACCTGACGATCCAATATGGCTATAGGCTGCTCCTCATAAGATAGATCCTCTGTGACCTGAATATCATCTACAGAAAATACTCTGGAAGGGTCACCAATACATTTACGAAGCATAGAAACATGAAATACCGGGTGTACCGCTCCCAAATCCATTTGCCGTATCTAACTCATAGCAACCTTGCCTATTTTGCGAACAATACGATAAGGCCCAATGTATCTCGGATCGAGTTTCCCTTTCTTGTCGAATCTCATAACACCTTTCATAGGTGACACTTTCGTGAATACCCAATCTCCAATCTCGAAACTCTAAATGTCGACGGCGGTTATGCGTATGATTTATGTCGACTGCGGTCGCCAATAATCTCTCTCGAATAAGTTTCACCTTATCCACGGCCCTTGGACCACATATGCAGGCCAATCAACTCGATCTCCCCAACATCAAACCAACCGATCGGTGACCTACACTTTCGCCATACAACGCCTCGTACGGTGCCATCCGACATCTTGGAGTGGTAGGCCGTAATTATAAGCAAACTCAACAGGTGGCAATTGATCATCCCAGCTACCTCTGAAATCAATAACATAGGCCCGCAACATATCTTCCAATGTCTGAATAGTGCGCTCGGCTTTGTCCGTCGACCGGGGATGGAATCTTTCGAGACTCACCGCGTCCCCAATCCTCGCTCGGAAGGGTCTCTAGAAATTAGGCGCAAAAGGGGCACCTCTGTCGGAGATAATAGATAAAGGAACTCCATAAAGTCGCACAATCTCCTTAATATAAAGCTCGGCATAATCCTCGGCCCGAGTAGGTAGTCCGGGCCGGAAGAAAATGGGCTAATTTCGTCGGCCCGATCAACAATAACCCAAATGGAATCATACCTCCGTGGAGTGCGAGGAAAGCGGTAATAAAATCCATATTAATGATCTCCCACTTCCACCGTCGGTATCTCCGTCTCCCGTAGTAGCCCTTGGGGAGCCCGGTGCTCAATCTTAACCTGCGACATTCGGACCGAGCGACGAACTCGCTATATCTCTTTTCATACCATCCCACCAATATAAGCATCGAGATCATGATACATCTTCATCGACCACAGGTGAACACGGAATATCGGGCATAATGTGCCTCGCCCATAACTCCGTCGCCGCGATGCACGCGTTCGGTACACACAATCGCCCTGACGTAATAACACTCCATCCGATGTAATCTCGAACGAGTCTTCTCTTCTCGGGCTGTGTCTCTGTAATGTGCCAGAATAGGATTCTTATACTGACGCCGCTTAATATCTTCTGTAATAGAGGATTCCGCAATGCCTCGAACAGAAACCCCAACATCTCCAGAATCAGCTAAACGAACTCCAAGACTAGCCAACTGATGGATATCGCGAACCATTGCTTTCCTCTCTGATGGTACGTCCGCTAGGATGCCCATAGACTTGCGACTAAGTGCATACGCCACAACATTAGCTTTCGGATGGTAGAGAATATCAACATCATAATCTTTTAGCAACTCTAACCACCTCCTTCGCCGCAAGTTCGCCCTCTTTTTGTAAAGATGGAGGCTCTTATGATCTGTATAAATATCAACGTGAACACCGTATAAATAATGTCTCCACATATTCAAAGCATGAATCACCGCGGCCAGCTCTAAATCGTGAGTAGGATAATTCTTTTCATGTTTTCTTCGAGAAATTTGCTTGGAAGCATAAGCTATCACCCTACCGTCTTTGCATCAACAACATTGCCAACTCCCGCATTTTTGTGCAATCGGATAATTTAAGACAATTGCGGGAGGACGACAAAGCAAGGCCCATTTTTATTTTGTTAAGCCTATGAATGGCTTATGAAGTAATTAAGTGGAATTATTAAGAAAGGTCAAGGGCATAAAGGAAAATTCGCAAATACGTTTCGTGGAATTATGGAGGAAGACGAAGGGTAAATTTGGAATTTTGGAAAAAAATTATTTTTCATGAGTTGCAAGAGAAAAAAAGATTGGGCTTGGAATTAATGGACCATTTGGGCCAAGTTGGTCATCAATTGGTGTGGGCTTAAGCCACATAGAGGCTTAATGAATAAGCTAATAAGAAGACCAAGTCTTCATATTTTATCATAGAATCTCTAGAAATTTCAAAAGCCAAAAAACAAGAAG
>NC_081352.1:21984076-22087991 GCF_029784015.1 Lycium ferocissimum
ACCACTTGCCTATTCTCACCCATAGGTGGGCCTTCAATATATTATCTTCCCTTATTCTTCATCGGACTCGATTGAATGAATAAGAACTGGGCCTCAGGCCCAATTGGTTTTGAGCAGAAGGTAGTGACCCAAGTGGCCCACGAGGTTTCACTGCAACAAGATAAGAGAGGGAAGAAGAAAGGTGGGTTAGAGAGGCATTCTGAACTTAAATACATATTTAAACTAAGCTACACATAATTGCAAGCAGATATATATTAATTTGTACTCAATAAATTCAATTATGCGGCACAGAAGGCCCAATCCAAGTTATGAAGACATAGAATCAAATAGGGCTAAGTCCTAAGAGAAGCCGTGGTGGCAAGAAAGCCCAAGTGCAAATCAGTAATAGCAAAAGACAGGGGAGGCCCAACACAAAATGTAACAAAGAGATGAATCCAAATCAAACTTTTCGAACATATGGGCCCAAATTCTTATTATGACCAAAGGATATACCATGTATATGCTGGGCATACAAGTTCATATATACTATGAGTATACAGAGATTTTGTATACACTTAATACATCTTGGTATATCTTCGGTACATACAGCTTATACTTGAGTAAAACAGCTATGTAAATTCACATGAAACATATTTCTATCCATTTAACATATCATGTCAACATTTAGAGAAAATATAGAGGCAATTTGAAAAGAAACCACAAGGTGCAAATAATATACCCTATATTCATGGTTCAGACACAAATAGATGCACGGGCACATAGATGAAAACTTATCATGACCATTTACATGCAGAACTTAAATTATTCTAATGAAGCAAATGCCAAGTTCAGGTTTAAGCAAAGGGACTATGCATTTCTCAATATATCTCCATGGCATTTTAAAGAGAAATTACATATAGTAGTGAGGAACAAGTTCAGATCTCAACAGAGTGTAACATGGGAGTGTGTAACTAAAACTTGTTAACACTTAGGCACTCAAGAAACCTCAAAATTTCAATAAAATTTAGACAGGCTCCACCCTGAACTCTTATCTAAATGACAATTTCTCATAATAAGCATTCAGAGATTCAATTTGAATACAGGGTGGGCATATGCAGAGATTCAAAATACTCCTGCTATGGATTCAAATTTAAAGATTCTGTATGGGGTTCATGGTAGTCAAATTAACCAATTTAAAACTCTGACTGACTCATATCAAGACAACAAGTGAAAGCAAGTAACAACCTTATGTGACATGTTTAGAAAGCAAGTAACCAAGTTATTAAAATATCAAAATCAACTTAGACTCACAGGTTCACACAAAGCAGTACTTATTGAATAAGAACATTCATATTTAGCAAATAGACACATTTAAGCTCAGAGATGGGATAACATGTTTCAAATATAGGGAATTGGCTAATTATATCACATTTTTTTCATAGTCCACATACACACAACAGATTTTCAAGTCAACAATTTCCCTATCTGAGCTTGTCATAGGCTCATCATACTAACCAGACCTAAAAAGTTCTATCCAAATACTCATTAAAAAAAAAAAAAAAAAACTAACCACTATTGGACCCAATTCAAATCCGCATTTTTTTAACTAATATTTTAAGCATACAGGGCCACATACAACTTAACCTACCTTATACTATTACTAGTTAACAACATTAATGCTTAAACTCAAATTTAGACATGAAACATAGCATATCTTAACAAATCAACACAACTCATTAGCAACACAGGCCCTATACTAGTCACAAGATGGCTTAGAGTTCCTTTAACTACCATTAAACCAACCTACATGAGATATCAGTAGACAAATACAGTAGTATTGATCATAGGCATGCAACACGGTTTGTATTAATGGGTTTAATAGCATAGAGACAGTTTAACAGGAAAGATACAATCTAAGCATGGTTTAAGAGCCACTGGCACCACATTCTTAACATGATAGGGGTTGATCCATTAAGAAAATAGTAGAGAGATGCTAAACAGGACATAAACTAATCAATACACAGAGCCAAAGCTAAAACAGGCATGATGTTGATTAAACTAGTCACTTAACATGTTGAATTTTGACTAAGGAAAGCTTAAGCTAACAAATAACATACAAACAGAGACTAAATGCTCTTAAACATGATTAAACTTAGTAAATATGATCAATAGGATCTATGCTTAACACATATCTGCTTAATCTAAACCTACAACACCATAACTATGCTAACAACTTACACTAAAATAGGGATGACAAAGTAATAAACTAACTAACAGGATTATAACCACATAATCACCTAAATTAAACACATAATTAACACTTAAACAACATTAAAATGCTAAAAGAAAGGGGAAAAAAAGGAAGGAAGCTTACCTTTTGTGAGTCCAGCCGATGTTCGAGAATTGGACTTGGAAGAAACCTTTGCTTCATTAACCTCCAATTCCTAGCCCCAAACACAACAAAAATAAGACTTTTAAAATTTGAACTAACTTGAAAAAATTAAAGGTCTCAAGAAAAAATTGCTAAAACCTTAGGTATTTCAAGTTTTGTGTGAATATGCAGTATATTCCGTGTGTTCCTCTTCAAATAGTGAGAAATAGGGTTCTTTATATAGAACCCCAAATCTGAGAAAACCCTAATCTCAATTAGATGTGGGACTTTGCAATTCTGAGAATTGCTTACTTTCAAAACCAAATTTAATGGCTAAGATTTAATGAACAAACAAATAGATGGTCAGATTTGACCTAAAAATTGATCAATCCTTTTGGTTCCTCATGAACCAATAAAAATTAAGGATTTAAACGAAGGAAAGAAAAAATCCATTAAGGATTTGTACCCTCTTGAACGTTATAATGCAGAAAAAGCAAAGGGGAAAGAGGGATAATACCTCGTCTGGGTTGAAATGTGATGGATTTGGTTGAGAAATAACAGAGCAATAAATGCTCTTGCCATTCTCAGCTATGCCGAGTCAACGTGGAGCCTCGAGGGCCAGCAAATTTTGTCGTTTCCGGCATATGACGCAAGAAAGAGAAAGTGAATGAAGGTGCAGCGCCTCTAGGGTTTGTTCTCAAACCCTGGTCTTTCAAATGAAAGACTTTAGGGTCCGTTAGGTCTGTGTATGTGTGTGTATATATAGGAGTGGGCCAGGTCGCGGTCCAAATAGACTGGGCCTAGCCCAAAAATAAAGGGGGAGAGGATTTTATCCTGAGCATACATGGTATACACATATATACACATGTATACACATATATATGTGTATACATGTGTATACAAGTATATATGCGTAGGGGAAAAAATAATATTCTTAATAAAATGGCCACAATTTTGGAAATGTTTATTAATTAGACACTTCAATTGTGACAAAAATTTAACTAATTCACCAATTAATTAAATTAAAGGCACGACTAATTATATAAAGGACTTCAATTGCAACTATGACCTTAATTGACTTAAACCATGAAATTGGTCATTTCAATTATGGCCACAATTAAACTAACAAGCAATTTAAAGGCTAATCTTGCAATAATGACCTTAATTGACTTAAACCATGAAAATTGGTTGTTTCGATTAAGGCTAGAATTGCCCAACAAATTGATTATTTCAATTGTAGCCTAAATTAATCATACAATAAGCAGTTTATGAATTTAACCACAATTAAACACTTGATTAATCATGATTAACTTCAAACAATTGCACAAATTCAGATTGACTACGTACAATTAAGAATTGAGGAGTAAAAGGGTTAATTCGTTTAATTAATCAGATTTCTTGAATTTAACGGAGTAAACTACTTGCTAATTGCTTTTTCTGTCAACTAGATAAGTAATTGTTTTGAATTATCTTTTTTGATTAATATTTGAAAAATGCTCCATATTAATTATAAAAAATGTAAATTATTACCTAAAATGATTTAATAATATAATAAAGGTTATTTTGCTAAATGAAATGGAAAAATATTGTCTAAATAATTTTATAAAATCAATTTGACTGATACAAAATACACATTTTCCTCTGTTCGATATCCAAGGACTCTGGGTAATTAAAAAGAATCATGGGAGGTCAAAAATTAGGTGTCAACATTAAGATTCGAAGATCAAGATGTCTAACAATGGAAATGTCAATGGTAATGGGCCAACTGGCACCATTCCGGCTACTGTTGCTATTCAAAATCAAACTGAGAAAAACACTAACAACTCAAGGTCACAACCAGTCCAAGGAACAACTAAAACAATCGATCATGATCACCCTCTTTTCTTGAATAATTCTGATGTAAGTGGAATATCCCTAATTTCTTTTCAGTTGACTGGTAGTAAGAATTATTTTGTGTGGTATAGATCTATGAGACTAGCATTGCTAGGTCAAAACAAGCTAGGTCTGGTAGATGGAAAATGGAAAAAGGATAATTTCAGAGAAGAGTTTTGAGAACAATGGAGAAGGTTATGCGATTATGTTGTCTTATTGGTGAATTCTATCTCTAGTAATCTGTCGAATGTTGTTGTGTATGCTACTAATGCTTGGTCTGTATGGGAAGAACTAAAAGAAATATTTGACAAAATTAATGGTTCAAGATCCTATAATCTACATAAAAAATTGCTACTCTCACACAAGGAACCAGTTCTGTGTCAACTTACTTTACTAGACTGAAAGGATTTTGGAATGAGTTTGAATTACTGGTTCCTTCTCCTAGCTGTAATTGTGAGAATTCTAAAGATTTTCTAGTGTATCTTCAAAGGCAAAAATTGTACCAATTTCTCATTGACCTAAATGAGACTTACCAACAAGCTGGAAGCCAGATCTTAATGATGTTCCCTTTACCTTTTATGAATCAGGCTTATGCCATGATCATAAATGATGAAGGGCAAAAGGCTAGTTCCTCTACTGCATCTGGTTTATTAGGTGCTACACCACCACCTAGTAACTTTGGAATAACAACAAACCACTATGGTGCATCATCTAGTCAGTATGACCCTGCTGCAATGTACTCTAGGACAAACACTAACCAAAAGTTCAAGAAGGATTTTTTTTTATATATATATTATTTTTATTAGGGGGTAGGGGAAGGGGAAATGGGGAGGGGATTACAATGTGGGGATTCAAACCCTCACCAACAAGGTGAAAGTTCAGGTAGTCAACCAACTGAGCTACTAGATCCCTACAGAAGGATTACTCTTTACAATTTGAATTTTGTATGTTAAAGGGGCATAACAAAGAAAACTACTACAAATCAGCTGGTTATGCACCTAGTTTCAAGAAAAGAACGTTTGGACAAGGAGGCGGTAATTCTACTGCATATAATGTGATTGCTGAAAACACCAGTGCACAAACTAGTCAGAGTAATTTCAATCAAGGAACTGATGGGCAAATAACTGCTAATATGACTGGAATGTATCAAACAACTATGAGTCAAGTTAACAACAATGGAAAAATGGCACAGCTGTACAATGTCAATCAACCTAGAACTTATGTGTTTACCCAAGAGCAGTATGAACGTTAAACCTGCAAATGCTGAACAAAAACAACTCTTTCTCAGTAAGTATTAATCTAGTAGGATCAAGTGGCATAACAAATAACACAACTGGTAAGGAAATTGGTAAGGCATTCATAGAAACTGATGGTAACAAATATTGGATTATAGATACTAGAGCTACTAATCACATGGTTTCTAATTTGAATATGCTAGATGCTATAACTAAAAACAGTAATCCGAAGAATGTATATCTTCCAAATTGAGACATATCTACTATTACTCATATTGGTTCAAGCTCCATTTCACCTAGAAGTACATTGAATAATGTGTTTTTGTTACCTCAGTTTAAATACAATATGTTATTAATTTCAAAAGCAACAAGAGAATTGAATTATGCTGCATTATTCTATCCTGAATTTTGTATATTCTAGGATCTCTTAAGTGGGAAGGTGAATGAGATTGGTAGACCTGAAGATGGCTTATATCTCTTAAATCGATCTATCAAGCACAAGAAGTTGTTCTGTTTTCTAATTCTACCGAAGATACTGAGTTTAAAAAAATAGATATCAAACTGTGGTATAAAAGATTTGGACATATATCAGCATATGTACTTAGCAAGTAATACCTAATACAGTGGGAAACATAACTGAGATAGTTAATAAGTGTCATGTATGTCCTGGTGCCAAACACACTAGATTTCCATTTCCTGCTAGTAGTATAAAAAGTACTGAGTGTTTTGATATTCTACATATGAATATATGGGGTTCTTATAAAATTCCTACAATTGATGGTTTTAGATACTTTCTCACTATAGGGGATGATTACACTAGAATGACTTGGATCTATCTATCAAAGCTAGAATCAGATGTATGAATACCACTTCAGTATTTCTTGACAAACGTTAAGACAATTCAACAAATCTGTTAAAATATGCGGAACTGATAATGGCACTGAATTTGTGAATGATATATGTGACAAATTATTCTAACAATATGGCACAACCCATCAAAGAATAGGTGCTTACTCCCCTCAACAAAATGGTATAGCTAAGAGGAAGCACAGACACATTTTGGAAATAACTAGAGCTATCAGATTTCAAGCAAATATACCCATAAAAATCCGGGGACATTGTGTATTAACAGCAGTCTATATCATTAATAGATTACCCTCATCTGTAATAGGTGTTTCTCCTTATGGAAAGCTATACAAAAAGAAACCATCCTTGAGTCACTTTAGGGGTACTAGGGTGCTTGTGCTATGCAAAAATTGTAAATCAAACAGACAAGCTACAATCTAGGACTAGAACTATTGTATTCATGGGGTACTCTGAGGTTCAGAAAGGATACATATTGTATGATCTCAAAACTAACTCATTCTTTGTTAACAGAGATGTAGTATTTAAGGAATCAGAATTTCCATTCAAAACTGCTTCTACTACTCAGTCAAGTGTTTTTACACCAGTTGATTATACTTATGATTCTAACAACTGCATTGATAATATCATAAGTACTAACAATCCTACTGAAAGTTATACAGGCCCTACAAAAAGTATTGAGAGTTATACAGGTCCTACAACAAGTGTTGAGCATGAATCAGGATCTCAAATAGTATTTACTGATTCAACTGACAAAATACAACCAGAACAACATCAGTTACCGTTAGTTGCTCAGAATATACAAGGACAAGCAGTCCTACCAACTCAAAAAGAAGCACCTGTACAACCAGCACAAACACAAAGGGCACCAATACTAATAAGAAGTTCCACTAGAGGAAAACAACTTCCTATTTGGATGAAGGACTTTGTGTCCCTCACCTCACAACATCAGGACACCCCTTATGCTATCTTAAATTATGTCTCATATACACTTATCTCCAAAATATCAAAGTTACTTATATGCTTTCTCTGATGTAATAGAACTAAAGAATTACTCAGAGGCTACAAAGGATCCGAGATGGGTAGAAGCACTTCAGGCTGAAATTGAAGCACTGCAAAGCAACAACACATGAAAAAATTACCAATTTACCTGAGGGAAAGAAACCTATAGGTTGTAAGTGGATATACAAGATAAAGTACAAAGCTTCTAGAGAAAAAGAAAGATTCAAGGCAAGACTAGTTGCCAAAGGTTACAACCAACATGAAGGGATTGATTATCAAGAAACTTTCTCACCTGGAGTAAAAATGGTAACAGTGAGAATAGTCTTGTCTATAGCAGCTGCTCAACAATGGCACATCCATCAGATGGATGTGTATAATGCAGTCCTCCAAGGGATTTGCATGATGAAATTTATATGGACCGGTCTCAAGGATTTGTCAGTAGGAGGCTAGACCTATATGCAGACTTATCAAATCCTTATATAGATTAAAATAAGCACCAAGACAGTGGAATGCTAAGCTAATTGAAGAACTACTGAAGCTCAATTTTACTCAGAGTCAACATGATCACTCATTGTTCACTAGAAGGACAGAAAAAAAAACTGTGATCATACTTGTGTATGTTGATGATAAGTTGGTTACTGGAGACAACTTACAGATAATTGAAGAAACAAAAGGTTCACTACACAAGTGTTCAAAATGAAGGATTTGGGAGAGCTGAAGTACTTTCTTGGAATAGAATTTGCAAGGTCCAAAGAGGGGATTCTAACGCATCGGATGAAGTATTCACTAGAACTGATTTCAGAACTTGGATTAGCAGCTTCTAAACCAGCATACACTCCAATTGATACCAATCTGAAGTTGACAACCAAAGAATATAATGATCATTTGAACAAAACCAGTACTATCTGACATATGTCCATATCAAAGGCTTATAGGAAAACTACTTCTCACGACCCAACTGAAGGGCCATGACTGGCACCCCGGCCCTACCTGCCGAGCACTGCTAAACATACTTTCCTATCATAATCATAATTAAGAACGGACCTAGAGGGTCATCAAATGGAAATCTGCTAAATCATGGGAGATATACTGAAAAAGGAATGAGCCCATAACATACTATATGATTAAGCTAGACATGAATTGTGCAAGCCGATAAGCCACTATGAAATACTATACAGAAAAATATAGACCAAAGGGACGACGCCAAACCTAACCAATACCATAACTGTCTATAAGCCTCTACTGGAATGTCTGACATAAAGAAGTCGGGACAGCGCCTCGACATACCCGTATATACACAAAAGAATAACGTACCAAAAGTACAACAACAACTCCGAAACAAGAGGAGTGCTCCAATATCAGCTGAACGGCAACCTACGGGGGCGGATCACCAATCTATCTATCTGTACCTGCGGGTATGAAATGCAGCGCCCCTAGAAAGGACGTCAGTACGGACAAAGAGTTGAGTATGTAAGGCATGAGAGTAACATAAGAGAGACATAAGACAACATAGGGTAAATGAATGTAACCTGTACGTCTGAACTGCCTCTATGAGTCAATCATATACATAAATACTCTGCATGAATGCATGAGGTCATATATATATATGTGTGTGTGTGTGTGTGTGTGTGTACATGATGATAACGACAAAGATAAATATATATATATATATATATATATATATGCGTATATAACGCCTGTCAAGCCTCTGTGGGCATCCCATCATATCGTATCGGCCTCTGTGGGCATCATCGTTGTCGTTATCATCATGTGAGTAGCTAATCAGGTAGTAGTGCGTATATAACGCCGTCACCTTCCCCATACCCCATACACACACACACACACACACACACACATATATATATATATATATGCGTATATAACGCCTGTCAAGCCTCTGTGGGCATCCCATCATATCGTATCGGCCTCTGTGGGCATCATCGTTGTCGTTATCATCATGTGAGTAGCTAATCAAGTAGTAGTGCGTATATAACGCCGTCACCTTCCCCATACCCCACACACACACACACACACACACACACACACACACATATATATATATATATATATATATATATATATATATATAATACATAATATACGCGTATATATAATGCACGAGGGGTCACGAATATAAATGCATATATATAAATGAAATGCAATGCATAAACATGATAAGAGTACTAGTAACTCTAGAGACCATACTGAATCTAAAGAAAGACTTTCTGAAGATAACATTATGGAACATGAATCAAATGGACCATCCCTAACTCGAAGAGTAGAACCATTATGGATTAACGTTACGTGTACGTCTTGTTCATAAGGATCATGCCAAAAAGAAGAAAAGGGACAGCCTTAACATACCTCGTCGTCTATTTAACCACTCAACGCCTATCCGTCCTAGCTTACAAATCTACATTCAAGATGATTCACACTAAGATTAAGTCATTGAAATGCTTATAAGGTCAAAACAAACTATTAGGTGAGCTAACAAAATTTGGGCAGCATTTCTCCTATATCACTTACTTCCAACAAACTCCAAAACAACTCCCAAACATCATTAACAACATCAAAAATGCCATAGCCAAGAGATTAAATTCAAACTAGACTCAAATCAATCCAAAACTTCCTTTCAAATTCAAACCCTAGTCAATAACTTCAACACAACACCTTATGACTTCTCTACCATGATTCTCTTCACTTTTAAGATTTTCTAAACCTTCAAATCAACTCAACATAAGAAATAAGATGAAGAACACACCTTATACTTGAAGAATTTCAACTCACACAACTTGGTTCATGTAACACCTCGTATCTTTAACCTAAGCTTTGACCATGATCCTAGACTTAGAAAATCAGATAAAGGATGTGAAAATTGGAATTTCCCTGTTCATTTGTAAGATGGGGGTTTACGCCCATGAACAGTGACCGTATTTCAGTATACGGGCCGTAATTCAAGTCATAAACTGGTACCAAGGATTTCTGAGTATTCTGGAATTTGGCATTTGGATGTTACATTGTTAAATACAGACCGTATTTCAGTATACGGCCCGTATTACAAAACGTAAACTGGTACCAAGGATTTCTGAGCAATCTGGAATTTAGCATTTGGATGTTACATTGTTACGTATTTCAAAATACGGACCGTATTTCAAAATACGGCCCATATTTAAAAACATATTTGGAATTTGGGAAAACTTCCTTGATGAAAGTTGTAAATCTTTGAAATACCTTTCCAACGGTATATTATAGGGGTTAAACGGACATATGTGCAAAGAGTTATGGCCATTTTACTGAAGAGATATAGTGCAGTCCATACGGAATACCGTATTTCAAAATACGGCCCGTCTTTCAAAATACGGCCAGTACTTTGCTGGACGTAAAATACAATTTTTCAGAACAATATATATTCGTCCATATCTGTTCAAATCATTATTTTTCATTCCTTCAAGCCCTAGAACGACCTCCTACCCTCTTCCATCATCAAGAACACCAAGGTAAGCCTACTCTAATTATTCCAAGTCAATTCTAATACATATCCTTGTAATCTAAACAAGAAATCATCATTCCTAAAACTAGAGTTTTCAAGAAAACCCATCTCAAAGTTCAAGAATTCAAGATTTTGAAAATCCTCTTCAAAGCTCAAGTCTTTAATTCAAGTTTTGGAGAGACTAAGGTATGTAGAGTTACTATCTACGTGTGGGAACATCATTGTTTTTCCCCACGCATCATAATCCATAAATTACAATTCTCTACGAAAACTAGGGTTTCTATACCATGCTCATGATAACCCTAGGTCCATGTCTATGATTATATTATGTATGAATTGTTATAATTCCATCATTGAGTTCTTAATATTTCTTTATGATTATTAAGAATCTGTCCGTAATCTATGAAAAACCTATATATCCCATTCCATGGGTTCATACATGCTAGTTTATGATATATTATGCTATTTTCAAGAAAATACTATACATGTTTTACAAGTTCATGCAAGCAAGCTATAATTCATGATATCCATGTACAAGCAAGTTATAATCATGAAAACCATTGGCGCAAGTGCCAACTTATTTTACATGTTCATGTTTTTTGGGAGTTGCTTTAATTATGGGGAGGGCTTCAGATAGCCTGAAACTACGTAGCCACCGTAGGATGAGGATCGCTCCACCCATGTCCCGGACGATCTCTCATAATGACTGCATCCTTTCATAATATTATTAAACCTCATGTCCCTGGCAAGGTATGAGTGTTCTGCTAGTAGGACGCAAGTACCAGACCATGTTATCGGTTATATTTCTTTCTCTCCCTACTCACGATACTTTACGCATGATATATACGTATATGTACTCATGTTCATAATCATGTTTTCAGTTTCAGTTCTTATCATGTTATTCTATGTCCCATGTTATTTCTTTTAGTTGCTTTACATACCAGTACATTCAATGTGCTGACGTCCCCTTTTATTGCCCGGGGGCCTGCATTTCACGATGCAGGTACGGATTTACAGGACGACGCCTCTGCTCATTAGGATCTGCACGTACCAACTTATTGGTGAGCCCCATCTCATTCGAGGTTTAGACATTGTCATGCTTTAATCCTCTAACGGTATGCTGGGGGCCTTGTCCCAGCAACTATGTTTTCCAGTCAAGATTCACGATTAGAGGTTTCATAGACTAGTCAGTTTAGTTATATTAGACATGCAAGGTGTTTATCCATCTTTGGCTCAACCCATGATATTTCCGCATTTGTGATTTAAACAAGTATTTCATTAAATTATTATGACATCTCATGTTTTATAAAAGCTCATCACGTTCATGCTATATATTTTTCGCTCATGTATGCCTCGTGATGAGTCGGCCAAGCCATGTGGTTCGCTCGGTCACACGATGAGGTACCGAGTGTCGTGTTTCGCCTGTGCCATGGTTCGGGCGTGACCAAGCTTGGTATCGAGCCTAGGTTCAAGTGTCTTTAGGGAGTCTATGAAACCGTGTCCGGTGGGATCACTTTTATATGTGTGAGGGCCCCGTACATATAAACGGAGTTGACCGCAAGACATTCAGGATTGTCTCACTTCTTTCATATTCTAGATCGTGCAGTTAGAGCAGTACTTTAGGAATCCTTCTAACTCATGCGAATGTCATATTTCAGAAAATGCCTGCAAAAAAGAAATACACCAGAAAAGCCACAGCCACCAGTCAGGGGGCTACTGTAGAAGCAACTCGCGAAGAGACCATTCGACTCGGACGGCGGCCCTCTTGCTCCTGCGGCCTACACCTCCTAACACTTCGGACATGGATGCTAGAGGAGCCATCCAGCTGCTTACTCAGATCGTTGCCAACCAAGCGCAGCGACAAGAATCGACCCCTAGCTCAGGTGCTAGTGGCGGGTCAAACAGTTCAAGAACTCAGGAATTTCTGCGGATGAAACCTCCAACTTTCACAGGGACGAAGGCTGAGGAGGATCCACAGAACTATATTGATGGCCTACAGAAAGTGTTTCGTATTATGCATGTCATTGAGACAGAGGCAGCAGAGTTTGGTGCTTTTCAGCTGCAGGATGTTGCTCATATTTGGTATGAGACATCGGAACAATCTCGAGGGGAGGATGCACCATCTACTACTTGGGATGAGTTCATTGACGCTTTCCTTGGCCACTTCATGCCTATCGAGGTCCGAGAAGCAAAAGCTATGGAATTTGAGAGGTTGAGGCAGGGTAACTTGACCGCTCAAGAGTACTATCTCCAATTTATTTCGTTGTCCAGATATGCTCCTCACATGGTTCCCGACAAAGAGGGCAACGGTTAGAATATTTGTCTTGGGGTTGAAACCCGAATTGTATAGAGATGCCAAGGCTTCTGCCGCTAGAATGATAAGATGACTATCTCTAAGATCTTGGCATTTGTGCAAGGTAATGAAGCGGGCGAAGGAAGAGGAAGCTCAGCAGAAGCAAAAGGATAAAAAATTCAAGAAGAGGGCTAAATCTTCAAGTAACTTTAGTCGGGGAGGAGGTAGGCGGTTCTTTAAGAACGAGGTCGGCGGGACCGCTCCGTACACGGCCGATTGCCCCGGACCACTAAGTTCGAAATGACAAAGACGGAACTTCGGACCATCGAGTTCTTATTCTCAAGCTAGTGTGGGGCAGTCAACCTATACTATTCCAGCTTGCAGCAAGTGTAGCAAGAGACACTTAGGTGAGTATCCGATGAGTATAGATGCGTGCTATGGTTGCGGCCGGAAAGGGCCGCATTCGAAGGGCGTCATCCCGGCCGGACGAGTGCGGAGGTAATGTGACGCAGTCCACAAATTCAGCAGCTCCTCGTTACAATCAGGCCCAGCAGGGGCGTGGCACGACAAGGTCCGGCAATACAGGCGGTGGTCAGAATCGTTTGTATGCATTGACAGGTCGTCAGGATACAGAGGCTAGAGCAGATGTTGTCACAAGTACACTCACAGTTTTCACTTTTGAAGTATATGCCCTTATTGACCCAGGATCCACCTTATCTTATGTAACCCCTTTTGTTGCAAAAAAGTTTGGTATTAAACCTGAAAAATTATATGAACCCTTTGAGGTGTCCACCCCAGTTGGGGAATCATTCATAGCTAGACGTATCTATAGGGGTTGTCCAGTTTTAGTTTATCATGCGAGTAACCATAGCCGATTTAGCGGAATTAGAAATGGTAGACTTTGATGTGATCATGGGTATGGAGTGATTTGGCTTCATGTTATGCCACAATATGTTGTAGAACTAAGGTGGTAAGGTTCGAGTTTTCTAATGAGCCGCCTCATAGAATGGGAGGGTAATTCAGTAGTACCCAGGGGTAGATTTATTTCTTACCTAAAAGCCACAAAAATGATTTCCAAAGGTTATATCTACCACCTAGTTCGAGTTAAGGATTCAAATTGCCAGACTCCAACTCTTCAGTCCGTCCCAGTTGTAAATAAATTTCCAGAGGTCTTTCCCGAAGATCTTTCAAGAGTCCCTCCTGACAAGGAGATTGAATTTGGAATTGATCTACTTCCCGATACTCAGCCGATATCTATTCCGCCATACAGAATGGCTCCAGCAGAGTTAAAAAAGTTAAAAGTCCAGTTGAAAGACCTTCTTGACAAGGGGTTTATTAGGCCCAGTGTTTCTCCTTGGGGTGCACCAGTCTTATTTGTCCGAAAGAAGGATGATTCCTTACGTATGTGTATAGACTACCATCAGTTGAACAAGGTCACTATTAAGAACAGGTACCTTCTTCCTAGAATAGATGACTTATTTGACCAACTGCAGGGCGCCCAATGTTATTCCAAGATTGACCTCAGATCAGGCTATCATCAGTTAAAGGTTAAGGAAGTTGATATTCCGAAAATCTCTTTCAGAACCCGTTATGGCCATTTTGAATTTCTTGTCATGTCATTTGGGTTGACAAATGCGCCAGCTGCTTTCATGGATCTTATGAATAGGGTCTTCAAGCCTTATTTCAATTTATTCGTCATTGTCTTCATTGATGATATTTTAGAGTATTCCCGTAATGAGGCTGATCATGTAGAACATCTCATAATAGTGTTGCAGACTCTTAAAGGTCGCGAACTTTTTGCAAAATTCTCAAAGTGTGTGTTTTGGCTTAAGTCAGTGGTGTGTTTAGGCTATGTGATCTCAGGTGAAGGTGTTAAAGTTGATTCTCAAAAGATTAATGCCGTAAGGAGTTGGCCCAGACCCACCTCAGTTTCTGATATAAGAAGTTTCTTGAGTCTAGCAAGCTATTACCGACGTTTCGTAGAGGGGTTTTCATCTATTTCAGCACCATTGACCAAGTTGATAAAGAAGGAAGTTAAATTTCAGTGGTCAGATGCCTGTGAGCGCAGTTTCGAGGAATTGAAAATGAGATTGACTTCTGCGCCAGTTTTGACTTTACCAGAGGGAACCGAAGGGTTTGTGGTGTATTGTGATGCTTCAGTAGTTGGTCTCGGATGTGTCTTAATGCAGCATAGTAAGGTTGTAGCTTATGCATCTCGTCAGCTCAAGGTTCACGAAAAGAATTATCCGACTCATGACTTAGAGTTGGCAGCTGTAGTTTTTGCACTTAAGATATGGCGTCATTATTTGTATGGAGTGCATGTTGATATTTTCACAGATCATAAAAGCCTGCAGTTTATCTTCAAGCAGAGGGAGTTGAATCTTAGGCAAAGGAGATGGCTCGAATTGCTTAAGGATTACGATATGGATATTCTATATCATCCGGGAAAAGCGAATATTGTAGCTGATGCTCTTAGTCGGCGTTCCATGGGAAGTTTAGCCCACGTGGACGTAGATAAGAGAGTTATGACAAGGGAAGTCCACCGTTTGGCCAATCTTGGAGTTCGACTTTTAGACTCCGAGGATGGTGGTGTGGTTGTTCAGAATAGGGCTCTTTCCTCTTTAGTCGTTGAAGTCAAGGAGAAATAGTTTAATGATCCCTACTTGTTACAGCTGAAAGAGGGGATTCACAAGCGTAAGACGACGGCTTTCGAACAAGGGGGAGATGATGGTACCTTGAGGTACCGAGGTAGATTGTGTGTTCCAGATGTAGATGGGCTCAGAGAGCGAATCATGTCAGAAGCTCACAATTTCAGGTATTCCATTCACCCAGGTTCCACTAAGATGTATCATTATCTTAAGGAGATTTACTGATGGAACGATATGAAGAAGAATGTAGCAGATATTGTAGCTAAGTGTCCGAATTGTCAGCAAGTGAAAGCCGAACACCAGAGGCCTGGTGGCTTGGCTCAGAATATCGATATTCCTATCTGGAAATGGGAAATGATCAATATGGACTTTGTATCAGGTCTACCTCGTTCAGCTAGGAGACATGACTCTATTTGGGTGATCGTTGACGAGCTTACTAAGTCGACGCACTTTTACCGGTCAAGACCACGTATTCGGCGGAAGATTATGCCAAGCGTATGTTAATGAAATTGTCAAATTGCATGGGACACCAATGTCCATTATTTCGGATCGTGGTGCTCAGTTCACGGCGAAATTTTGGAAATCCTTTCAGAAAGGATTGGGTACTAAGGTGAACCTCAGCACAGCTTTTCATCCGCAGACAGATGGCCAGGCAGAGCGTACTATTCAGACTCTAGAGGATATGTTGAGAGCATGCGTCTTGGATTTTAAAGGTAATTGGGATGATCACTTACCTCTCATCGAGTTTTCCTATAATAACAGTTATCATGCTAGCATTGGGATGGCACCGTTTGATGCTCTATATGGGCGAAGGTGTAGATCACCAATTGGTTGGTTCGAAATTGGTGAAGCGGAGTTGTTAGGACCAGATTTGGTTTATCAGGCTATGGAGAAAGTCAAGTTAATATAGGAGCGTTTGAAAACGGCTCAGAGTCGCCAGAAGTCTTATACAAATGTGAGGCGAAGGGACTTAGAATTTTCAGTTGATAATTGGGTATTCCTTAAAGTCTCACCCATGAAAGGTGTTATGAGATTTGGCAAGAAAGGGAAGCTCAGTCCCAGATATATTGGACCTTATAGAATTCTGCGAAAGGTCGGTCTAGTAGCCTATGAACTTGAGTTGCCACAAGATTTGACTGCTGTACATCCCGTGTTTCATGTGTCCATGTTGAGGAAGTGTGTAAGAGACCCGTCGTTGATTGTTCCTGCTGATACTATAACAGTTAAGGATGGGTTGACTTATGAGGAGATCCCCGTAGCCATTCTTGACCGTCAGGTTCGCAAGTTGAGAACTAAGGAAGTAGCCTCAGTGAAAGTCCTGTGGAGGAGCCAGAAGGTTGAGGAAGCTACATGGGAAGCCGAGGAGGATATGAAATCCAAGTACCCATTTTTGTTTGAACAGCAAGCGGAGAACTCTCAAGGTAACTTTCTATAACCCATGTCATGTTATGTCTCATGTTTCACGCTCATGTCATGTATCCAGCGCTCATGTTTCATGTCTCATGCTAGAGTATCTATGTTTTCATGTAATCACATCATTTCATGTCTCATGTTTTCTTCACATTCGTGTATTCAAGCCATGCCCAGCCATATTATTAACTATGCCCCATCATTTGAGGACGAATGATCCTAAGGGGGAGATATTGTAACACCTCGTATCTTTAACCTAAGCTTTGACTATGATCCTAGACTTAGAAAATCAGATAAAGGATGTGAGAATTGGAATTTCCCTGTTCAGTTGTAAGATGGGGGTTTACGCCCATGAACAGTGACCGTATTTCAGTATACGGGCCGTAATTCAAGTCGTAAACTGGTACCAAGCATTTCTGAGTATTCTGGAATTTGGCATTTGGATGTTACATTGTTAAATACGGATCGTATTTCAGTATACAGCCCGTATTTCAAAACGTAAACTGGTACCAAGGATTTCTGAGCATTCTGGAATTTGGCATTTGGATGTTACATTGTTAAATACGGACCGTATTTCCAAAATATGGCCCGTATTTCAAAACGTATTTGGAATTTGGGAAATCTTCCTTGATGAAAGTTGTAGAGCTTTGAAATACCTTTCCAACAGTATATTATGGTGGTCAAACGGACATCTGTGCAAACAGTTATGGCCATTTTACTGAAGAGACGCAGTGCAGTCCATACGGAACACGGACCGTATTTCAAAATACGGCCCGTCTTTCAAAATACGACGATGCTATTGGACGTAAAATACAATTTTCCAGAACACTATATATTTGTCCATATCAGTTCAAATCATTATTTTTCATTCCTTTAAGTCCTAGAACGACCTCCTACCCTCTTCCATCATCAAGAACACCAAGGTAAGCCTACTCTAATTATTCCAAGTCAATTCTAATACATATCCTTGTAATCTAAACAAGAAATCATCATTCCTAAAACTAGGGTTTTTAAGAAAACTCATCTCAAGGTTCAAGAATTCAAGATTTTGGAAATCCTCTTCAAAGCTTAAGTCTTTAATTCAAGTTTTGGAGCGACTAAGGTATGTAGAGTTACTATCTACGTGTGGGAACATCATTGTTTTTCCCCACGCATCATAATCCATAAATTACAATTCTCTACGAAAACTAGGGTTTTTATACCATGCTCACGATAACCCTAGGTCCATGTCCATGATTATATTATGTATGAATTGTTATAATTCCATCATTGAGTTCTTAATATTTCTTTATGATTATTAAGAATCATCCGTAATCTATGAAAAACCCATATATCCCATTCCATGGGTTCATGCATGCTAGTTTATGATATATTATGCTATCTTCAAGAAAATACTATACATGTTTTACAAGTTCATGCAAGCAAGCTATAATTCATGATATCCGTATGTACAAGCAAGTTATGTTCATGAAAACCATGGGCGACAAGTGCCACTTATTTTACATGTTCATATTTTTGGGAGTTGCTTTAATTTCCGAGGGCTTCGGATAACTTTGAAACTACGTAGCCACCGTAGGATGAGGATCGCTCCACCCATGTCCCGGACGATCTCTCATAATGAGCGCATCCTTTCATAATATTATTAAACCTCGTGTCCCCTGGCAAGGTATGAGTGTTCTGTTTAGTAGGACGCAAGTACGGACCATGTTATCGGTTATATTCTTTCGCTCTCCCTACTTACGATACTTTACACATGATATATACGTATATGTACTCATGTTCATGATCATGTTTTCAGTTTCAGTTCTTATCATGTTATTCTATGTCCCATGTTATTTCTTTCAGTTGCTTTACATACCAATACATTGATGTCTTTGACGTCCCCTTTTATTGCCGGGGCTGCATTTCACGATGCAAGTACGGATTTACAGGACGGCGCCTCTGCTCATTAGGATCTGCACGTACCGGCTTATTGGTGAGCCCCATCTCATTCGGGGTTTAGACATTGTCATTCTTTAATTAGTTTTGCATCTAAAGGTATCTTCGGGGGCCTTGTCTGACAACTATGTTTTCCGGTCAAGATTCACGATTAGAGGTTTCATAGACTAGTCGGTTTAGTTATGTTAGACATGCAAGGTGTTTAGCCATCTTTGGCTCCCATGTTATTTCCGCATTTGTGATTTAAACAAGTATTTCATTAAATTATTATGACATCTCATGTTTTATAAAAGCTCATCACGTTCATGCTATATTTCCGCTCATATATGCCTCATGATGAGTCAGCAGGCCATGTGGTTCGCTCAGTCACATGCAGTAAGGCACCGAGTGCCGTGTTTCGCCCAGTCCATGGTTCAGGGCATGGCAGTTCAAGACCAAATTCACCACAACTTCAAGTGTAAACAAGAACAATCACCTCCTCTGTACTAGTTGCAGATTTAGAGCTTGATCTTCTATTGTATAGGGTTGGAATGATTTGGGGTATTCGAGAGAACTTAGGGGGTCAATAGGGATCTATTTTTGTGAAATAATTGAACCCCAAGTCGAGCCAACTAATTTATAACAAAAGGGAAAATTTCCACCGCCTCAATTCCACGGTTCACCTTCATGGACCGTGGATTATTTCACGGGCCATGAAACCCTTCCAGTGGCTCCACCCCACTGCCACCATTTCACGGTGGTTGCTTCCCCTTTTCACGGCCGTGGAATATTCCACGGACTGTGAAACCAACTGTGGAATTGCCCTCTTTCGATTTTCCGATGAAACGTATTCTTTCTAATTCATTTAACGTCTAACCTTCATACTCTTTTCCAAACATGTTTAAGAACTTATATAACTCTGAGATACACCCATAGTGCTAATACACAACTCCCCCAAATAATTCCCAATAGGAACCTACGACAACCGACTTAAAATGAAACTTTAACGTACGCGCAAAAACGAGGTGTAACACTATTGTATTTGATTGTTACAAGACCAGACATTGCATTTAGTATTCAAACACTAATTCAATACCTAAAATATCCTAAGAAATCATACATGAAAGCCGCCTTAAGGATAGTCAGATATATTAAGTTTAAACTAGGACAAGGAGTACTCATTTCAAGCAAACCAATTGATATAGTAACTGCTCATTGTGATGCTGATTAGGCAGCTTGTGCTCACACAAGGAGGTCTGTGTCAGGGTTTCTAATCAAGCTTGAAGAGTCCTTAGTCTCTTGGAAGTCAAAAACAGACTACTATTTCTAGAAGTTCTGCAGAAGCAGAATACAGGAGTATGGCAACAACAGTGTCTGAACTTACTTAGTTACTGGGGTTACTTAAAGAACTGGAAATCAATATCACATTGCCAGTTAATATATACAGTGATAGTAAGTCAATTATAGAAATAACAACAAATCCAATTTATCATGAGAGGACCAAACACATTGAGATAGATTGCCAATTCATAAGGGAAAAAATTCAACAAGGCAAAGTTCAACCACAATACATTACAACCAAGGATCAACCAGCAGATATATTGACAAAGGATTGACAAGGGTACAACATCAATATCTTAACTCCAAGTTAGGTGTTCTCAACATTTTCATGGGACCTAACTTGAGGGGGACTGTTGAAGAAAAAACATGCAGAAACAGTTAAGGGCATAGTGGTCATATTACCACTTCCATTAGTTAGCTAAGTTGTTAGGAAAATAGTTAGTTAGTTAACTAATTCCCGGAAGTAGTTATAACTAAGTTAGTGTGTTAATATCTAGCTTAGTGAAGTGTATATATACCTCATAATACATTGTATTCATCAAGCATTGAATTCATTTCTACTCATCTGAGATTGAATAAAAGTTTCTCCTTGTTCTTCCTCACGGCTTCCATTCTTCTCTTCTTTCTTTCTTCTTTGATGAACTTTCTATGGAGTTCTAAATCATTTCATTTTTCAATCCAATAAGCTGCTTGTGTTGAAATTTCTTGCATCACTTATTAATTTTTTTTTTTTTTTTTAAAAAAAACTATCACTTTTATAGGTGAAGGCTTACTAGGGGCGGCTCAATATTGTTTGGGCCTAAAGCCAAACTTCAATGAGAGGTCTTAATTTTTTTATCACAAAAATGAGAATTAAAAAAAAAAAAATTATTTTTTCATTTGAAGTCTACTTTTTGAGGATCTATGTCAGATATCTCACAAACTTCCTCAAGAGCTCCTTTTTGAGATTGTATCAAAGATTCAATTCTTCTTTTTTGCGTTTTGAACAATCTTATTCATATTTTCTAGTTAACATATTTTATATTCGAATAAATAGTTAAAGAGACAATATATATTACGTAGTAAAATATCAAAAACAAGCAAATATTAGATGAAAACAATACTTAAAAAATTGAAATAATATAACCTGATTCAAGAAGTTGATAACTTAATTTGAGAATACTTATTTGGTACTTCAATATACCTCTTGCAATATTTGGGCCCAAGAAAAAAAAAATATAACAAAATCATATGTTGCAGCTCTTGTCTTTCATAGCAATATAATCAAGACTGTCTTGAAGAAACAAAGAAGAATATAGAGCATTGATGCATACTAAAGTTTAGATAAAGGTTAAAAGTAGATTGGGTATTGTAGAGAAACCAATCAGAGTCCTTCTTTTTCGTCAATATACTAAATATAGATTGAGTATTTGTATACTATATGTTAGTTACTGATTTAGGGGCCTTATTTTCTGTCAATTATTTAACTATTTCCTTTTAATGACAAAGTACTCAAAATACTTTATGATTTTCTAAAAAAAACATATATTGATGAAAAATGGAGCCCCCGGAAAATGAGAGGCCTAAAGGCTAGGCTTTAGAGGCTTCACCCAAAAGCCGACCTAGAGGCCTACCCAATTTCTTACTGATAGAATAAATGTTACAGAAATATTAGCTTTGTTTACCTATTTTTCCTGTATAACTATTTGAGAAAAGGGACTTTTAATGAGTTTGCAAGGAACTAAGGAGATTAGGGGGCAAATTATTATTTTTTAAAAAGAATAAGATGTAAATTATCAAAGTGCACATATGTTATGGGTGCAAATTGCAAATCACTCTTTAATTACCCTTGTCCCCACCTTTATTTCCTACGTGGCTCCTATGCAGATATTTTTCACTCCCAATTTAAATCTGTTCCACTTTAAATTATCTTAACCGGACCCACCATTAAACTCAATCCAATTTACAAAATAAATCCATCTCTGTATACAAACGGAAAAGGGCCAAAAATACCCTGGACTATTAAAAAAAAATCTAAAAATACCCTTCATCTACCTATTTTACTAAAAGTGCCCCTTTGTTCACCTTTTTTACTCACTTATACCCTCTGACTAACAGTTAACTCTGAATAAAAAAAAATTATTTAAATTCCATGTGTCATTTTATTATTGGTTCAATATTAAGTTCTCATCCCAATTAAATAAATTTACCTACCCGATTTTCTGACCTACCCGACCCAAGCACAAACCCGCCCAGAAAACATAAAAATCATCTTCTTCGAACTTGAAGCTTCAAGCTTGTAATGACTTTCATGAAGTTCTTAATTTATTAAAACAAAAGGGGCAATTTATGGAGGTTTAAAATGTGATTTGCAGGTTCGGAACCTAAATGGCCCAAGAAAAGAGGAAAGTAACCACCTTTAATGAAATTTCTCTTTTTTCGCATTATAGGTGACTAGGCTAACCGTTGCCATTTAAAAACCGTTACCCAATCTTTAAAAAAAATTCAAAAATAAAATAAGAATGGTTGAATAACGCAATAAACTCATGCGTTATGCAAGCCCAAATTTCTTCTCTACTTTGTGTAATGGACGGACGAGGCCGTGGAGGTCTAAACGTACTACTAATTATTCATTTTCATTATGCAATGGTGTAGCCGACAAAATGTTTCTAGTAGTTGTTCTCTTGTGGTCCATTATTGTCGTGGTGTGTTCTTCGTTCCAATTTATAATAAAAAATCTTATGTTTGATTTAGTTATTCAATTCACGAAAAATATTGCTCACCATGTACGTTCAATTTATATCATATGCACTAATAATATGAAAAAAAATCTTTATATAATTAGGTCAATAATTATTAATTACATGAAAATCTTTTAAACATTATTGCGCCTAACATAATTAATTGAATTTAAGTTTGTATGTATTTATAGTGTAAACATATTTATATAATCAAATTATTTATTTGGTAAATATTAATTAGTAACTTGATAAATATGGTAATATACTACGTATCATAACAATGATAGTATAAAAATATTTTGCATTGTTATTTTATGGAGCATAACGTCCTTCCTGGTGATTATGCAATGGTGTAGCCAATCATTCTTCACATAATGTTCCAAGCCAATTGAAGGCACATGTAGTATTTCACCCAATACCAAGGCATTAAGTGTGAATTACACCCCAATTGAAGGCACATGTAGTATCCGATCGAAAAGGTACTTCGATCGGATACATTAAGCTCTTGCCGTTACTCACTCCTTCTCAATTTATGTGACATTTTTCGCTTCTCGAAATTCAAAATTTTACAATATGAGTATTTTTTTCGTCGCATGATAATAATTGCAGCTTATAGTACTTTTCGTATAGTTTTTGAAAATCTAAATTTTAATCTTAAAATATTGAGTTAATTTCTAATTCAATTTAGCTACAAATATTAGTCAAAATAATTTTCGATAAGCGAAGTGTGACATAAATTACGACGGCGTGAATAGTTCTAATTGTGCATGACTTTATCTTGTATATTTATTACAAACTACTTGTGATTTCCTAATCTTTCTTTCGAACCGAAGTCGCTATCGAAACAATCTCTCTACCACGTAAAGGTAGAGGTAAGGTATGTTAGGCGCCACTTATAGGATCCTTGTGAGTATGTTATTGTTGTTTATTTTACTCGCGATTTTCTAATCACACGGTAACAATTCTTACTCTTGCACCAAGCTTCCCTTCCCAACTCCTTACAACGGATTCAACTAAGTCAATAACATGCTCTGCTTTGGGTCAAGAATCTTTGCTCTTCTACTTCGTTGACTGAGTGCGCTAGCTACACATTGTCTAGTGTTCGTCAACTTACAATAGTGTTTTGCTTACGCAACTAAAGAGGCCTTTTAAACCAATCAAAAGTGATGTGGACTAGCGCCCGACTGGCAACCAATAAAGATGAAGAGTGACCGACAAGCGACATCAGTGAAGAAAACTTCACTGCTAAAAATAAAGATTTTTCCCTCCACATTTAGTGAAAAATTTGTGTTAATCCTTCCGTCTTAATTTATTTGACACTTTTCGCTTTTCGAGAATCAAATGAGTTGTTCTTTGTCTATAGTTTTTTCATATGGTTTTTATTAAGGGAAAAGGGTCAAAAATGCCCTTCTACTTTGGAAAAAGGGCTAAAAATATCCTCCGAACTAGTTTTGGGTCAAAAATACCCCTCCCGTAATTAAAGTTTTCAAATATACTTCTGTCTTAATGGAAATCCGCAACATAACCCGATTTTATTTTTAAATCTGCTCTATTTAAAATCGACCCAACTAAATGAAAAACGCATATGGGTTGCTCGCTCTTGTGCCTAGTGGCTCCAGATGTAGTCTTTCGGGAACAAGTTGATCGCATATGGGTTTTTTACGTAGTTGGGTCGGTTTTAAATGGAGCGAGTTTTAAAATGAAATTGGATTATGTTGCGAATTTCCGTTAAAATAGGGGTATATTTGAAAACTTTAATGACGGGAGGGATATTTGTGGCCCAAAATTAGTTCGAAGGATATTTTTAGCCCTTTTCCCAAAGTAGAGGGGCATTTTTTACCCTTTTTCCTTTTATTAATTATGGTGACTTATAGTACTTTTTACGTAATTTGTAAATATATAAATTTTATTTCAATTTTCTTTAGATTCTATATTAATACACACGGTCAAAATTAACAAGTTTGACTCACGAAAAGCGAAAAGTATCAAACAATTTGGGACGGAGGGAGTATAAAACGAGATTTTTCCACCTCATTCCCACCAAACCGGCTCACTGGAAAAACGCATGATGAGAAACATGTTCTCGTTGAAACTCTGGGAAACTTCATGATTTTTCCATGTGAAAACACTACTCCCTCCGTCCCAAAAAGATTATCTCACTTTCCTTATTAGTTTGTCCCAAAAAGATTGACATATTTCTATATTTAGAAACAATTTACCTTTATGAGATGATTTACAACTACACAAATGTCTAAGACTTTTTGGACCACACATTTCAGAAGTCTTCCTTTATTTCTTAAACTTTGTCAAGTCAAACTAAGACAATCTTTTTGAGACGGAGGGAGTACTATTTTTTTTTTCCTCATGATTCAATCAAAATATATGTTGAAATAGCCACTGAACATTTTTTAGCGAAAAATTTCATTGAAAAAATAATGATTTTTTAGCTGCGATTATCGTCTAGCATCAAAGACGAGGGATCGGCACACAACAAGAGCTAGTGAGAACATAAATATATATACCAGAAAAATACTAAAACTTCAACAAATATTAAATTCTAAATTTATAATTACAAAAGTGCAAGGAGTTCGACTGTGAAAACATAAATATTGAACCTGTCGAATTTATATTCTAGATCCGTTTACTTAGGCCTATAACCTATCCAGTAAAGAAGACAAGGTAGGTACCTGTGGCCTATCCGGTTTTGGAAGAACTAATTAATTGTACCAAGAAACTGATTTGGTGATACACATGCACTTGGCCTGCCTTAATGCTCATATAAAGCTTAAATAAAGATATTAAGTAAATGTGGTTTCCAGTTGCTGTCATCTTAGTTGCTGGTATTAGGTAATTTCTCTGTTCAGTTTTACTTGTCTAGCATTTTAAATATACATTTTTACTTTTATTTATCAGTCACAGCATATCAAGTGAACATCTTTTTTTCTGTTTTACCCATAGTATTAGTTCTTTCATTTTTTTCAAGTCTAATATGATTATCATGACAAGTTATTCTCTTAGTTTATTATTTCTTAAAGGGTGTGCAAAGTTCATAGTGAAAACCAGGAGCGGATGCACGTAGGCTTCACCGGAAAAAATGACTAAATATGCATATTTAGTTAGTATGAAAAATTAACAAAGGGTACAAATAATATAAGCTGGCACTCCTATGCAAAGAGGGCTCCTAGCATGGTTGTTCTAGTGCATAGTCAATGCTTATGTGGAGCGTGGTCAGGGGTTCAAATCTGGTCAATTGCATGTTTTTTCATCTTTTATTTAAATATTTTTCTGGTCTTTTTTAATGGGCTTTAAGCATTTTGCTATTTTATTCTTTCATCTTCTTTCTTAGTAATAAAATTAATTATGAGTTTTTGAGTTGATGCCTTATATATAGGGGCGGATTTGCCTTATTCCGAGGGGTGTCACGTGACACTGCTTCGTCGGAAAATTTTACTAAATAGGTATATGTATAAACCAAAACACAGAACCAAAATAAGTTAAATAGAATAAATGACACTGCTTACACCAAAGAGCTACGCAGCTCACTTGGTCAGGCGCATGAGTTTTCAACCAAAGGGTGCGAGTTCGAAACTTTGGGGCCTCATTTCGAGTTCATAGAGTTCGAGACCAAAGGGTGCTATTTCTTTTCTTTTCTTTTTTTCCTTTCACCTCTAATGAATTATTTAGTTATCGTTTAATGCGTTATATATAAACAATGCTACTATTTAATACATTACTAATATGGTTATTTTTAATATTTTTTTTAAAACAAACTATATATAAAAAGTGCTACTATTTAACATTCTTACTAATATGGTTATTTTTAATACATTTAAAAAAAAAAAAAAAACTCATCGAGAAAAGTTGTAGTAATATACGTGAAGTGTTTTATTTAATTTTTTTTAATATAAAGTTTTTGTTATGAATAGTTATCTATATATTTAGGAGAAAAGATAGGATTAGTGACTTTGGGATCAAGTCAGTTTTCCCCCATAAATATAGAGGTTCTCCTTCATAGTAAATGGATCCATCAAGAGAAATAAAGTATTCCCCTCTCTTCTTTCTTTCTCTACAAATGTTCTTGTTTTAGTTTTATTATTTTATAAAACGTCATCAGCACGGGTCTCTAATCTTTTTAAAGTTACAGTTTGATTAAACAACTTTTGGATTTGCTTTACCATCAATTGAAGTAAATCAGGTAATCCGCTCCAATACTGATTTGTTTTTATATTTGCAAGCTCTTTAGTTGTTCTCTTTTACATGTTAAGATCTATTGTCAGTTACATTATACAAAGGCTAACTTGGGAACAATTTTGCTAAGAGAAAACATAAAATATTGATCAAATCTTGCTTCTGTAGAAGCAGTGACATATTGGAGTGGAAAGTTTTCTTTAAAGCTTCTATCACGAAAAGGAATTTACTTGAGATTAAAAAATAATTTTGTTTCTCCCTCACTTATTACCGTGTTCATTAATTATTAAAAATATCTAAATTAGATCCCAAAAGGAGAAATACATATAGATATATATATTTGATTATCCCACTTAGGTGAACATGATCTTCCTTTGGGTATTATGATATCAGTATATTATGTGAAGGATTCTTTACAATGATCTAGTACTTACTGGAAAACCACTAATTAATATGATGAAAGTTTTATTTGATATTAGCAAGTCATCTGCTGTCCATTGCCGTAAATATACTATTTTTGTTATTATGACACTAATTTCATGGTCCACGTGAACTCCGGCAGAGTTCATAATAATTATACAATCACCAGAAGTGGTAATATTTTTATAGGCTTTATATGATTATAATTGAAAACGTGCCAGAGAAAAGTCTCTACATTATATCCATGTTTCGATTTGCTCCTGAAGTAGCGATATCTTAAAAGAGGTTCTAAGCGATCATAATTTTGTATGATTAAGACACGTTCAGTTGAGATATGTTACATTCCTGAAGAATGAGAACTTTTGATAAACGTTATAAATACAAATCCATTTCCTGACGAGAATGTGACAGTATGTAGTAAACCAATATATATATATATATATATATATATATATATATATATATATATATATATATATATATATATATATATATATGTGTGTGTGTGTGTGTGTGTGTGTGTGTGTGTGTGTGTGTGTGTGTGTGTTTGGTTCACGACTCACCTCTAGAAGAGGTAGAAAAATTGAGAAAAAATATTCTAAATATTCTATGCCTTACTCCCGAAGTAGTAAACTCAGAAATCTGCTCCCGATGTTAGGGTAATATTTTTTGTCATGACACCAGCGATGTCAGGGTAATATTTGATAGTACAAAATCAATTAAGGGCTCCAGAAGAGCTAACTATTTATATAGAAGATCATGACACTAGTACTATCCAAACAATATGTGATTGTGGAAAATAAATTAAACACGATTGAAGTTGTTGTGATCGTAATACAAGTTATAGTAAACCCGAAGTTTACTAAAGTAAATGGCTATCATATTGAAGATATAAATGATTGGAGGATTAAATATCTTCAAAATCATAGTAGGTAAGAAATATCTATGTGAAAGGTTACACGCCTTATTCTCCAGATTGTACTACAAATATAAGCATGATGAAATTACATGTCACAGTAAACCAGAAGTTTATTGGTTTAAAAAAAAAACATTACATGGTAAACCAGAAGTTTACAAACAAATAGCACATGGCATGGTAAACTTGAAGTTTACTAGTATAAATAATTTCATTAGTTGGCATGAGCGATTTGGCCATCCCAATTCAAATATGATGTGCAGATTGAGTATTTGACATATATTGAAGAATTAGAAGATTCTTCAAAAATTTATTTTTGTTGCTTGTTCTCATGATAAGTTGATTATACTCGCTAATATTGAGATTGAATTCCTTAAATTTTGGAAAATATAAAAAGTGAATATGGGCCCGTTCACCTTTCATGTAATGACTTAAATAGATGCATCTATGAGACGGTCACATGTGCGTTTATTGTCAACCTGAAGATTGACATTACAAAATTATTTGCTCAAAATAATTGAGTTAAGAGCACAATTTCCAGATTATGTAATTAAGACAATTCATCTTAATAATGCTAGTTTATATCCAAGCTGGTTTGGCGTAAAATGACTCCAATATATAGCCAAGCCATTGTTTATGAGAACAAAGCTTCATGTGTTGATATGAAATATGATATATTGCATACAACAAAACTTGTATGATTTAGACAAATAAATTATAATAAATTCTCCCCTCACAATTGGTTCAGGGTCAGGAACCAGATATTTACATCTAACGTTTTTTTATGTGTGGTATATGAGTAATTAATCTACCATGATGCACAAAGATGGATTCCCCAAAAGAAGATGGGATATATGTTAGTTTTTGTAACATAAGGGGGAGGAATAAGTAGTAATGAAATATGTTATAAATTATGATTCTTAGGATCCTCATTCAAAGATAATTCAAGCCAAGTGTTGATTTATACGATCCTCATTCAAAGATAATTCAAGTCAAGTGCTAGAAGCATTCTTGACCCAAAATTGGTTTCTAATTTCAGCTGCAAAATGCTCCTATTAAATTTATGTCCCTAAAGGACAGAGTCTACAACATGCATGAAGCGTGTTAGATCATTCGGTTTCAAATGAAATAATCTTTGAAAAGGGAGAGGAGCAAATGATCAAAATGGTCATTATAAGGAGGTAACATGCTCTTGAAGAGCCTACGACATAACACTTCATGAAACCTCATAAGAGATTTAGGTACCTAAAAATAATGGAAGTGATTAGATCTCAATAAGTTATGTCACATTGGAAACTGATACAAATGATATATCGTCGACATATCTTTCATACAATATAGCGTAATATTGTAAAAGGTTGTGAAGATCTGAATTCTACATCTATAAAGCATGCTAACATAGACATTATTACCAAGTGAAATGAATCATTTTGATAAGCTTCAAGCTTATTGGACCTGTAGTCCAGACAACAGAAAATGTCACGCATTTAAATATTAATGGATATTGTCACTTGACAAAATTTATATGAAAATTCTTGAAGAATTTTAAATGCCTGAAGCATATACAGGTTCTAAAAATCTGTTCACAGTTCTTATGTGGATTAAATCAAGCAAGGTGAATGTGATTTTATTCTATGAGTATTCATTGACTAAGGGTACACATGACTCTACTATCCTTATGTCTTTATGAGTGTAAATTGATTAGTTGAATATGATTCGAACTCTCGAAGAGTTTCCACAAGCAATAGATTATCTGCTGAAAGAAGTTGAAATGAGAAACTTGTAGAATTCTTTGGTCCTGAAGTGCTATATCTTTATGCAATTGATGCATTTATATATTTTGCTATGACTATGAGGGATTATAGTCATACGTTGTTGTTCTACATGACAGTCAAATCATATAAAGATAACATATGTTTATAAAGTAAGTCAGGAATGCACTTGGAGTGATTTCAACAATATTATATACCAATGCAACTCTATCCAAAGACTGAAGATGCAGCAACATACATAGCCCAACTAAAGAGAGGATTCATAAAAGCACAACTTAGCCCAAGGCATGTTTCACCAAAGTTTTCTTCACACACAATCTCCAAAAGAATGGTGATATCAACATGCAACACATTCGTTCGAGTGATAATATGGTTGATTTATTCACCAAGTCTCTACCAACTACAACTTTCAAGAAGATGGTGCACAAGATTGAAATGTGAAGATTCAAGTTTTTGGATTGAAGTTCTCATCAAAGGGAGTTAATACGCGTTATACTCTTTTCCCCTTTTAAGATTTTTGTCCCACTGAATTTTTCCTTGTAAGGTTTTTTAATAAGGCAACCAAAGGGTGTATTATTAGAAATGTGTAATCTTTTTCATTCACTAGAATTTTTTTCCCACTAGATTTTTTCTAGTAAGGTTTTAACGAGGCACATCATCTATCAAATAGACATCAAAGGGGGAGTGTTATGAATAGTTATCTATTTATTGTGGATGTCTATCTTTAGGAGAAAAAGTAGGGTTAGTGACTTTGGAATCAAGTCAGTTTTCCCCTATAAATATAGAGGTTCTACTTCATAGTAAATGGATCCATCAAGAGAAATAAAGTATTCCCTTCTCTTCTCTCTTTCTCTACAAATGTTCTTATTCTAGTTTATTATTTTATAACAGTTTTAGTGTTTTATTTATTTGTTCTCACTATAAAATGTCACACCGCTAACGAAAAATCTTGCGTACGTTACTGCTTATATAAAAGAAAAGTATTTACTAACATTATTAATTAGACTATTGTAATTACATTTAAAATTATTGAGTTGTGATCACGTATTCTCTCTGTTTCCTTTTACTAGTCCAGTATAGACTTTGTACTCCTTTTGAAAAATCATTTATTAAGTACTAATTTTACTAAGTTATACATATTAATTTGGATTTGGAAATCTAACTTCGACTACTAGTATTCTAATAAATTTTGAGAAATAATTACATGATAAGGGTTTAAAAATATCTCTATTGGTTTTAGCAAATGAACAAATAAGAAGAATTTTTTTATTTTATTTTAAATATTGAACTAGTAAAAGGAAACAGAGGGAGTACTTGAATATGTCTTATTCGTACATTTTGAATGTATTTTTTATTTTCTTAACATGATGTTGTTATAGCGATTTGTTCATTTATCTCGCTTGTTCAAATGTCGACACCGCTTGCAAAAAAATTCTGTGTACGCCACTGGTGGAAACGGAGGGAGTACTTCACAAACATCTTGGATTTTCTTTTGGTATGTCCCATCTTTGGACAGAGCGTAAACCGTTTACACCTCAAGTTAAGTTGGATTTTTTTTTTTTTTTTTTTTTTTTGGCTTAGTTTAGTCTTAAGCAAATGTTTTCTGGAGAAATTGTACGGCGTAAAACTTACTTATTTCTCATTTTGTCGAATGAGTTTAAATTTTATATAATGACCGTGTAAACAATTTTGTTTACATGATTGAGTCCTTCATACGGTAATTACAATTAAATTTTCATGATAAGCATAAATTAATAATCTGATAAATATGATATGACAAACATGTTATGATATGTCAAATTACACTGATCGACATCGTACATTGTATTGTATATGACAATGCATTTTCAAAAACTCTGGCACACTCATTAACTCTTATCCATCTATATCCATATACCATCGTCTTTGTGACTTTGTCCCATATCCTATAGATGGATGAATGATATGAACCGGCGAAAGCTAAGTTTAATCACAAACTAATGAGGAACTATCGGTAAATATGTCCAAATTTAGTTATATGTTCCAAAATTATAAAAACAGAGCTCGTGATTAGGACAATGTCAACTAGTTGGACCCGATGACACATGTGGAACTGAACTTGTAGGTCAATTAATATTGAGTACTATGCCATTTATGAGTTACTTTGTACTCCCTCTATCTCAAATATCCGTCGTAATTTTTAAGAAAGAAAATTAAACTGAGAGTTATTGGGGCATCTAGTTTGTCAATTTTGGCCCAACTATCCACTTCTTAACCCAATTATCACTTCGCCAATTTAGTTTGCAAGATGCTTTTTTTTTTTTTTTTTTTTTTTTTTTTAATCTCTCTCTCTCATGGCTAGGGGTGGGCATGGTATGATAGATACCGATTAGCATACCGAAATTGAAATTTTTTATACTGTGGTTAACGTATTATGGTATTTGGTACGGTAATTGATATGCATTTTAAAAAAAAATTGGTATTCATTATGGTGTTCGGTGTTTATAAAGAAAATACTAAAATACCGAATATCATACCGAAGTATATAATTACATATACAGTTCATATATCTTAGTACTATTATAATACTAACAAATATATAAACTAGTATTCTTACAAAACTAATTGTTTAAACGTTGGAACTTTGACTACTCTATTTTGATTTAAATGTCTTTTTTGTGTAATTAATTTATGAAGGGGATTGCGTGTAAGTCCTTTTGAATATTTTTACATGTGTAATGTGTTAGTACGACACAATTGAGACCTTTCTTGAATAGCCGAAGTCATAATTCTCTACGATATGAGTACATGTAAGTTGAAATCGAAAAAACTATGGTATCGATTTACCGTACCGCGAAATACCGAAATCGAACCATACCGAATTAACTCGGTATGGGTAATGGGTATAGTATTTTTAGAAATCGAAAATCAAAATTATCGTACCGAAGTTTCAAATGCCGTATCATGCCCACCCCTACCCATGGCTTCTCCATCTCCTTCTACACTTTCCCTAAGATCCCAACCCAACTAACTCATTTCCCTTCTCCCCATATTCAAGGAAATCAAGAATCTGTTCTCACCATCGGTAAGCCTAATGTGCGTATTGCAGATGATTCGTCTATTCAAATTTCGTAAGAAGTCGGTAGTTATGATGAAGCTTACATTTTCCTCTTCTCCATTCATCTTGTATTAGCTTGGAAGAATTAAACATTGGTGAAGATTGTTATATAGGGATAAGTTAGAAAACTTGATTCCAATAATCAAAATTTTGAGGAGACAAAACATTAACCGAGTTACTAACACAGTACGTATTAACAATTAGTTTTCAAAGAAACTAGCATAACCAACATAAAACAAATCCAAATTAAAGTGATGTAGAAGAATATAAAGTAAAGTTTGATCATGTAGAAGAATATAATGTAAAGTATGACCATCTAAATTAAAGAGTTCATCGCTTTGTCAAATACAATAAATATGGTGAGAACAGATATAGTAACTTTTTAGTTTCATTAAAAAGGCATCAAACAGATGCAAAGAAAAGCAGTTGAGCAACTTATATATAACTATACAAAATATAGTGATTTTGTGTGTTTATACATAATTATACAAAGCATACACACTATATATAGAGAGAGTATTAATGTTTATATATAGTTATACAGAACATATACATTATCTATACATTGATGATACAATGAGCTATATCACTGCAAAATAGATGTGTGGGCCATACGTATGGATTGTTTTCCCTTTTAAAAAATAGTTATCTCAAATTATTTATAATATAGTATGGAAACACATGCCATGGGAAAAAGTCACTTTTACTCATTTTTTTTTTTAAATTTGCGTTTGACAAAGACAGATATGTCTCTTTGTAAAATGAAGTATTCATTCGTGAATCTTTTCTCCATACATACAGATATCCATACAAAGTAAAATGTAGTAGAAAGTATAAAGGCAATATTTCTTTAAGAATAAAATCGTCTTAAAACTTTCATTAGTTCTGTTTTATTCTATTCATTTTCCAGCAGTAAAGTTATACGTGCATATTGATAGTGTAAAAATTATCATAAAGATTTACCTTAGAGTTTAATCAAGTTCTATGCATTCTCGATGCAAAACAATATATGTTTGTACAATCAAGTAAATAAAACGGTGTACATTGTGTAAAAGAAATAACACTATTGGTGCACGCAACTTAATTACATACATTACCTTATAAGCTAGTACCTTGATATTGTAAATTTTATTTTAGGATTAATGCATCGACTTATAGTGACATTTCTTGATTGATATTAGGATTTGTCTTGATTGATCTTCCATATCATAGTGTCTCTATCATTGATTTAATTTCTATTATGATTAGGAGAAGATCACAATTCTTTATTAATTGATTCTTTTCTTATTAGCTGGTTTGCTCTCTTGTATATATGCACATTCATATCAATAAAATAAAACACTTCTCTCTAACAGTAAAGTTTTATATGGTATTAGAGCTCTAAAAATCTTCACATTTTTTTTTGAGTTTGTGCATTCTCGTAGTTGACAACAATGGCTCCAATCAATTCCTCTATTGAGCAGGGGCAGATTTAAAGAGGGCCGAGCACCCTCGGCAAAAACTTACAGTGTATATATAGGGTAGATTTTTTGTGTTTATGCACATATATTAACTTTTGAACACCCTAAATAAAATTAAAAGTTTAGCTCAATTGGTCCAGGGTGTTCAAAATTGTCTCTAGCATCCTAGGTTCGATTCCCATTGACAACATTATTTTTTATATTTAGCTTCTTCTTTTTTTCCCGAACCCCCTAAATAAAAATCCTGGACCCACCACTGCTACTGAGAACATCTCAACCACACCTTCTGTTGTGGCTGCCTCCCAAACAACACAACCATGGCTAGTTGATCAATATCAATGTTGTTGCCTAGAAACCTCTAAAGCTCAATAATACAAATTAACAAATATCATTGAGAAATCATCCTCACTACATATGACTTTCTCCAATTCATTGAACAGGCAGCAAGTCCAACAGCCGCACCTTTTCATCAACAGTAAGACCATTTCATTCGGAGTATCATTATTGTCTCGCTATCTCCTGATATTGTTCCCTTTGTCATTAATGTCAAGTCTTCATGCGCTCTCTGAAAAAAATTGGAGGCAACTTACGAAAGCCATCGCGTGCTCATATCATGAGTCTTAGATAGTCTCTAAGCAACATGAAAATGGTAACCTCTCCATTACTTCTGACCTACAGAAAATCAAACAAATATGCAGTGCTTTAGACTTGGCTGGCATTCAAAACATCATGGATGAGATCTTCATTCATGCTCTCCGTGGACTTCCACCAGAATATGATACTATCACTGCAGCTCTGCATACCCGAGAAACTCCAGTGATGTTCGAAAGCTTCATGAGAAGCTTTAATTTTGGGTAGAATATCATTCTCTTACCTTTCTCTACCACAGTTTCAATAACAACAAATTTTTTTGCTAAACCTTTACCCCACAACAACCGGTCTCGACCCAATCATGCTTCGCGTCCAAGAAACAATTCGAATCCTACAAATAGATCTGTTGGTAGCAATTTTGGAGTTTAAGCTGCTAGTCATAACAACCAGAAGAATCATCCTCGTATTACTTGTCAGCTTGTGATAAGATTTGCCATCACGTGAAGTGATGACGAAAATTACTGCCGACTCTTTCTCTATTCAATGGGTCTGAATTAGACGCAGATACAAGAAAAAATGTCCAATCTCAATCACAACAATCACGTGCTTACTATGTAACCCACAACACCAACAATGACTAAAATTGACTTGTTGATTATGGTGCCTCGCATTATGTCTCGCAAGATCTCCAAAATATGTCCCTTCCCTTAAATTATGACGGAGGTGAAGACATTATGCTTGGTGATGATAAAGCAGAAAAATCACCCATACAAGATCCACTTCTGTACCTTCACCTTCTCAACCTTGAACTTTATTCAATATTTTATGTATTCCTAAGGTGAAAAAAAACTTTATTTATGTTGAAAAAAAACTTTATTTATGTTAATCAACTTTGTAATGACAATTATATCTCTGTGACATTCTCCCCTTATTCATTTGTTGTGAAGGACTTTTGCACGGGGGCATCTCTACTAGCAGGGAAATCTGAAAGTAATATTTATCCATGACTATCTTCTTTCTAGTCGCCAACCTCTCCTCAAGCCCTCGTCTACCACCGCGAGATTCCAATTGACATCGACATCTCGGTCACCCATCCTCATCTATTCTTCATCAAGTTTTCAAGCTTTTAGTTATTTCATCTTCTTAGGAAAATCTTTCTTTTGCAATTCTTACCAATGCAGTAATATGGAGTGTCGCTAAATATTCACACTTTCCGACTCAGACTGGGCAAGTAATCATGAAGATTAGTGGCGCACGCAGGATTTTGCGTAAGCGGTGTAATATTTTAAAAGAGAACAAATAAATAAAATATTATAACTTCATATTAAAGAAACAAAATATAAATAAAATGAATAGATTTTTAATACAACTCTTATCTATGAGTTTTTTATTTTTTTGAAATGTAGTCAGAATAATCTCAATAAAACTAATACTAAACACTTTTTTATATAGGGTACCAAACAATCACTAAAAAATTCATTATTCATTTTCTTTTGCAAATCATTCTTAATCAATTTCATTGGTCTAGAGAAAAAAAAAAAAAAAAAAAAAAAAAAGGAAAAAGGTAGCACAACACCCTAAACTCCACATATTTTAATTTCACAAATCTCGATAATCAACGTATGAGTCTTTGGACTAATTGGTTCATTGCTTTATTATCTTACAAGAGGTCAGCAGTTCAAACCTGGACAACATATTCTTCACTAAATGAGGTTTTTTCAAAAAACACCAAAATGAAGCTGTTGAGCTTCGATCTCTCTACCTCTAAGTTTAAATGAAGCAACTAACACAATTGTGTTATGCAGTTCTTTATGTGAAGCAGTGTCACTTTGTTCAATATATCTCCTATTTTTGTCTTTGTCTTTTAAATTATATATACCTATGTAGTAAAATTTTCCGCCGAAGCAGTGTTACGTGACACCCCTTGAACTAAGGTAAATCTGCCCCTGATGAAGATTGCTCCTCTACTACAACATACATTGTGTTCTTAAGCTCCAATCAAATCTCATGGAGTTCTAAAAAGCAAAGGATTGTTGGTCGTTCATCCACAAAAGCTAAATATCGTGCTATTATTTCAACTTTAACTGAAGTTTATTAGGTTAGTAATTTGCTTAAGTAGCAATCTCTCTTTCTCAAGGAATCGCCAGTTATCTATGATAATCTTGGCGTGACCTATGTGTATGCTAGCCTAGTTTTTCATCTGAAATGAAGCACATCGAGATTGACTATCATTTTGTTTGAAATCTCTGTCAACAAGGCCTTCTGCATGCTTCACCCCAAGAGCAGCTGGTTGATCTTCTCATCAAGCCGCTTCCAAAAGCTTGATTCGAAGCACCAAGGTCCAAGATTGGTATATCGGACTAGTCTACCATCTTGGGGGGCATATTAGTGATATCTTTTGATTGATACTACGATATCTCTTGATTCTTCCATATTTTAGTATCTCTACCACTGGTTGATTTTTGTTATTATGATTAGGAGAAGATCACACTTTTTAATTAGTTCTCTTTCCTTATTAGTTGGCCGTTTGCTCTTGTATAAATCCACATTCATATTAATACAGTAAAACACTTCTCTCCTGCAGTAAAGCTCCATTTCGACTATCCTTTAAACTTACCATTAAATTTCATTTAGACACTTGAACAACGACTTGTTCCAACTGAGTATCTGAACACATAATAAAGTGTTCTTATAAGACACTTTCAGTTCAAATTTTGGAAAAACTTTTGAGCGTGTTCTGAAGCGTCTATTAGGTAGTTAAGTTAACCACATAAACTATGTCATCTCCTTTAATTATACACATCAACCTCAATTGGAATATGCTTGAGTTTTACAGCTTATGGAGGCTAATGCGTGTAACTAAATGAGGTGACATATTTTAAGTGGTTAACTTAAGTATAAAATGTAGTTCTAAAAGCATATGTATATAATCTAAGCAAATATTATTGGGGGTTGGCAATTGGCATGTGGGGCTAGGGATGTGGGGGTGTTTGGGATAGCCGAGGGCTACGGGTGTGGAGTGAAGATGAGGTGTGTTGGAGGTGGGAAGGACAGAATCAATGTGAAATGTTATTTTTTCTTACTTTCACTAGGGAAGTCATTATCCTCATTTTTACAAAACTTGTTTTCCTAGAAAAAATATTCTTAAAAAAATTTAACTAACCAAACATGAGAAAAAACACACCTTAATAAGCGTCTAACTGTTCTTTTTAGCTTGTTTTGAAAAAACAATCTCTTTTAGTATTTGATAACTCTCTAATTCTAACATTCTACATGGCTTGTTTAAGATCATAAGGTGCTTTTAATATATCAAACACATCTTTAGTCTAAAACTAGAAAATTCAAAAATTTCCCTTTTTTTCTGAAATTCTGTGTCTAGCCAAACTAAAATAATTAAATTGAGATGGAGGAAGTACATACATATTTTACTTACTTTTTTCATGCAACTAATCTCACTTATTATGAACAAATTGACTTAGTGATTAGATATAACTCATTTTTACCGCGTATAGATGTTAACTCCCAGTATCAGCATAGTTCTCGATGTATTTATAGCAGAAAGAGTATGTGGATGTATTTTATACCACTGTGTTTTGGATTTTGAATATATGCAGGATTGAATAGATGCAGGAAGAGTTGCAGACTAAGGTGGTTAAATTATCTAAGGCCACATATAAAGAGAAGGGACTTCAATTTTGATGAAGTGGATCTCATGTTGAGGCTACATAAGCTTTTAGGCAACAGGCAAGTCCAAGTTCAATCACTTCATGGCCATATTCTTGATTGTTATAAGTGAAAACATTGTGTCTGATTTTCCATATGTAGTGACCAAGAAGGCATGCTGCATGCATAATAACTTGTGTCTGACTAATTTGTCCTTTTTTTTTAGATGGTCACTTATAGCTGGTAGACTTCCAGGAAGAACAGCAAATGATGTCAAAAATTACTGGAATACTCATCTTCGTAAGAAATTAATTGCATCTCATGATAAACTAAAGCAACAACAAGAGAGGAAGCACAAAAAAGACGTGAAGAGCAACACCATAATTAGACCTCGACCTCGAACCTTCTCAGGGACAATTATAAGTACTACGCACGTTAAATGTAACAACACAAACAGTACTTTACATAATAAGGATGAATTAGAAGGCAGCAAAAAAGTAGTAGTAATGACTTTTAGTGATCAGAATAATTCGAAGTCAACTACTGATGAAGAAGAATTGACAGAAATGGAATTCAACGGTGGGCCAATTTACTAGCTAACAACAATAACATACTCAGTGTAAGCCCACAAGTGGGATGTGGGAGAGTATAGTGTGCGCAAATCCTACTCCTACCTTGAAAGGTAGAAGGGTTATTTCTGGTAGACCCTCAAATCAAGGCAAAGACATTCAAAACAGTCCAGATTTACTAACTAACAACAACAACAACAATGAGATTGATGATGATAATAATAATAATAATAATAATAATAATAATAATAATAATAATAATAATAATAATAATAATAATTCACCAACTTCGTTGTACGAGGAAATGGCACGTCCATGGGTAAATAATGTTGAGAGCAACCTCTACATGCAAGAAGGAGAAAGTAGCCTAAGTGACTTTTCTTTTGATATTGACATTTGGGATCTACTTAATTAAACGGCTCAATACAGTACCGAAACGGGTGTATGATTTAAACTATTATAATAGGTTTAACTTATAAGATTTTTAGCACTGAATATATTCATTGTACTTGTAAAATTATTCATATCAATATTAATTGTTATTGTAATTGTTATTCTATCAGTATCTTATTCTTCAATTTTATTACTACTTTTGTTGTTTTTTTTTACTTTTGCTATCTTTACTATTTTTGCTGTAAGTACTTATTTTCTTCGATACTTGCATCATAGTGTTTTTACTCTTGTATTTCTCAAATCTGTTTTGATAAACACTTTCCTTGAGCCGAAGATCTATCGAAAACAGCTTCTCTACCCCCCAAAGGTAGGGATAAAGTCTGCGTATACCCCATCCTCCCTAGACCCCACTTATAGAATCACACTGGGTATGTTGGTTGTTGTTGTAAAATTATCGATTCAAAATTTAGTATTTACTAGATTTTGGTGTATTGGTTCAATTAAAGGTATTAAACATATAAGGCTCCATGCGCCTCTATCAAGAGATGATATGGGTTTGTAAACTTATTGTAATAGCAGCATATTTTGATTCTTTTTGGCCGTACGTCTAAGTATATTTCTAGTTCTACTGGAGCAGTAATTTGGGTTTAAATTCTATATTTGACATAAAAAAATTAATTTATGTATAAATTATGAATTTAAAACTCAATAACTTGATAAGAGGGATTGCTTAGATGGTAAGCAACCTACACCTGGCAGTTACGAAAAATTGTCTATCTACTTTGGTTTGGATCTCATCATTTTGATGGATATATATTTTATTGGAGATTACTTGAATTGATCCCAAATTCAAATATGTTTCTTTATAATTTGAATGGAAATGCAATTAAAAAGTGACATTAGAATGCAAAAGTGAAGCGCATCTAGTAAGTGTAGCTGGGCTGTTACCGCCAATACTATAAGGGTCGTTTGGTAAGAGGTATTAGAAAAAATAATATTGATATTAGTTTTGATATTATTTAATACCATTATTAGTTATATATCATAATCAATATTATTCTTATACTATTGTTATGGCATTAACAATAGCACTACTATTCATATTCTAATACATCTTATTCAATACTATTTAGAAATTATTATGTCATGCATGTTATTAATTAATACTCAAATGAAACAATCGATGAAAAATAATGTCAGCATTACTAATTATAATATTATGCATGCGAACTATATGCTAATTGTCGTTTTCCTGTCGTAGCTACAGAAACCTAAGAAAACTCTTATAGCCCGTTTGGTCAAGCTTTTGGGAGCCCAAAAGTGCTTTTTATCAAGAGGTGCTTATTTAAAAAAAAAAAAAAGTGTCTGGCCAAGCTTTTGGGAGAAAATAGGTACTTCTCAGAATCTAAAAATAGCTTCTCCCCAAAAACACCTTTTTTGAAAAGCTCTTTGAAGACTTAGCGCCTATTTGAATTGGCTGAATAAAAGTAGGTTTTAAGCATCAAGCGCTTAAAAGCAATTTTTAAGAGTTGATGCTAATTTTATAAATAAGCAGTTATGGGTGTGTTAAAGCTGAAAATAAGCAGTTATATGTTTGATAAAAAATTGCTGATAAGGAACTGTACGTTAAAATTATTGAAATGTCCTTAAATATGTTAAATTGATGATATTTTGGAGAATTCTCTAAAAACTTTAGAAAAAAAATTCTTAAATAATTATTTTGTTAAATTACAAAGTTTAAAAACAAAGGTACTAAAATCTGTACCTTGATTCTAAATCCTTCCATTGAAAATCTCATATCAAACTTATCCTCTAGATACAACTTCAGAGTTTTAAATACAACAAAAGGGAAACATCCCCCACCCAAAAGAAATGGAGAAGCAACACAAAAGAAAGGACGGAAACATTATGTACGACTTGAGAAAATATTTGCAAAGGACCAAAATTTTATACTCGACTAGCAAATCATACTCTCAGCAAAATGACGTGGAAGGAAGAAACGAAAATAACAGTAGATTAGAAATATTGTCTTTGAGCGTATTGTTGAAATTACGAAAAGTTATTATATGGATACGAAACAAAAATCATTGGTCAACACAAAATTGCTTAAAAGCTGAAAAACAATAAGTTGGGTTGCCCAATTTATATCTTTGGCTTATTAAGCACATTTTAATTTATTTCAAGGATTATTTTAACACTAGTGAAATCTACCGCGCTTCGCGCGGATTAGACTTTCGAATATTAAATTTTCTATTTTTTTTTTTTATAAATATTTCAAGTTTAAACCAATTGTATTGTTAACACTTAGTTTATATAGTTTACTATGGTTTTTCGTTACTTAAAGGAGTTTTTAGTCTTCTGAAAAAACTTGTAGTATAATCTATGCAAGGGAAACAATATTTTTTTCCCCTTAGAAAAAATAATCTTAATACAACATGGTTATGTCATTGTACATTTAATATATGCATATAATAGGAAAAAATATATGCTTTTTATTAACTAATTTTGTATATTTTGTCTTGTTTTTTCTTCTCTTTTCCCCTTCTACCATCTTTATGTTTTATCCTTTTTATTCTTTTTCTTAATTTCTTACTTCCCGATATCAATTGCACATTTTCTTTTTAAAAAACATATCAAATCTTATTTTTCTTTCTTCCTTAACTTCCTACTATAAAAATAAGTAACGAAAAGATAACATTCTCAAGTGACAACATAAATAAATATATATAAAAGAAGATCATAAAGAAATAGTGCATAAGAACATATTATAGAATACAAAGAAGTATATATATTATTATCAATTAATTATTCTATTTACTTTGAGAATATGTAAAGAATCAATATAGTTGGAACATGATAAAAAAAAAAAAAAGTGAACAAATTATTAGGAATACGAAAATTAAAGAACAAAAAAAAAATTATAAATCAATTTAATAATTTTTCTTTTTTGGATCATGAAATATTTAAATTTAACCAATTTTTTAAAATTCCTAACATTAATCCGTAGCCTATTCTTTTCGTACCGGTAGTCACTTACCTTTTTTTTAAGTTTTTGTTTTACTATAAGCTTTTGGTCCCTATAATTATGCATATTGAATGTTGTGTTTGGTAGATGATTTTAGGGTGTGTAATAGTGAAGATAAATCTTTTAAAACGATTGGTCGCAATTTAATATTTTGTGAAAGACCATCGGATTAAGTTTTTCATTAACACAATATTTTTTGATTGGTCACCAAAATAATTATCTAGTAAAGCGATTCAAAAGATTAAAAACAAATAAGAAGATGAAAAACAACATAATTAACTTAATATTAGCTAGATCTCAATTTCGAAAATCTTAGAGGTCTAATTGTTAGCTAACTGAACTTTCACCTTATTGGTAAGGATTCGATTCTCTTATGTCTGACATTTCCCTTTCCCCACCTTTCTTGCATATAATTATGTACATAAAAACAATCTTTGTCAACAAAAAGAAAAGGATAAGAAACAAATAAAAAGAAACTTTTCTTTGCAGACAAAACATTTTCTTTACTATCTTAATTGTTGTAGAAATATCAACAAAACAATCTGTAGAAATATCAACAAAACAATCTTTTTGGCCTCCGATGTAAACTAAAACATAAAATCAAGAAATAATTATATATAGTTTTTGTTTGCTAAAGAAAATTATAGTATTAAAGAACCTAAATAATTAGAGCAATTGGGTAGAAATAATGCAAAAAAGAACTCATTTTAGTTTTTCAAGTTGAAATGAGCTTTAGGACAAAACATACTTCAAGATTCCTCCAAACTAACATGTTTATCTTTAAGATTCCTTCAAATCAATATTTTTCTCCTAATCAATCTTTTTTCTTTACACCATAAGATCATCCTCCTACCTAAAAAACATAATTTCAAGTTCCTCGTTCATCAAAAGTTCATCCTTTTATCAATAAAAAAATGGAGCAGTAAATATATATAGTTAAAAATTAAGTTTATTTACATCAACCAAAGAAATGTCCTGTTCTACAGCTTATGTCCGATTTCACAGCAAATGCGAAGCAAATCATCATTTCTAGATTTTGCCTCTATTTTTTTGATCGTTAAGTTTCAAATAGTTTCCAACGTTCCGTGTCAATTTCTAAAACAAATCTAATCAAAAAAATTATGCATTGCAAAAGAAATTAAATTAAAATTAATAGGAGTGGACGAAAGTTTATGAATTTTAGAGGGTGTATATAATTACCTTAAAAGAAATGCTGCCAACGTTGAAGTAAATATCACCGAGTGTGCGAGGCTCTTTTTGATGCTGAAGACATAACATAAAACACTAAAATTTAGCAAATACTGAGTAAGAAATAAATACGAAACGTAAAAGTGTAAAATTTTCAACCAAAACATTGGTAAATAACGTTGTCAAATCTTTTGCTATTAAAAAATGAGTCTATTTGAATTTGCAGGCAAGATAGCACATATAAATAAATTCAATCGAGATAAATTATTCACTAACACATAAATTTCACAAGATAAATTGTTACTATACAAAGTAAAAAGAAATATACCTGGATCTCATACTGGAGAATTTTCTAATGCAGCATTTGTGGAGCTAAAATGAATGAACCATATATGAATAGGTTAAATTAGTTCATTGTCTTTTTATCTCCTATCTTAATTAGCACATTACTACACATTAATAAGAATCAATGAAAGGGAAAGGAGAAGAACTAACGTTTTTTTTCTTCTGCCTTTAGGACATTATAACCATAATGTTTAGAGAATTTAATATAGACCTTTAGGCACAATAATTTCACTTGTCAAATAAATACCACATTCAACAAATATTAAATTCACAAAAAATAGAGTGGAAAATTAAAAAAGAGTAATTAAAAGGAATAAGAAAGGAGAAGGCACGATTGAAGTACTTGAAAGCGATGGTGGCTTTTCAAGTCTCCACTAATAATTATAATAATTAATATAATAACTTATACACAATGAATTAATATGGTTGTTAAAGAATTTAATGAAACTTAATAAATATGGTAGAATATAGTTAATTCGTTAATAAAAAAATAAGAGAAAAATAGAGAAAAATGTCAAAAAAAGGAGAAAAAAGATAAATGTCAATGGAGGTCATAGAGAGGTGCCACATAGGATTGTCTATGCCTAGCTTTAATTATATACTAGTGAATTTGTCCGCGCTTCGCGCAGTTATAAAAATACGTCATTAAATTCACAAAACAAATTTTTAAATATTCTAGCGCTAAAAATATTCTAAAGATTATTTTTAGTGTTTCAATCCAATTAAATAGGATTTTTAGTTTTAATTCATGTTGGGGTCAATGCTTCGTTTTTTTTTCTTTTGTAATATTGAATGTCATTAAAAACGTTTGAGCGATCTATATATATATATATATATATATATATATATATATATATATATATATATATAAAGAAAAATATGATTTAGTTTAATTTTTTTTATTTTACTCTTAATGATATGATTTTAACCCAATAAGAAATTCATCGCATATTTAAGATCATAGATTTTAAAAATAATTTTTTTTAGTTTTATAACATGTTTATCACATTCATATACAATCCCTGACAGGCTACAATCTACATATTATACTACTGATCAAGAAACAACAATATTATACATAATAGCTTTGGAAAATAATATTCTATATAGTTTTGTACTAATGTTAGCTTTCAGGATTAATCAAAGGAAACTACTGCTTTGAGAAACTGTACAAACTTACGAAGGATAGGAGAATAACCAACATGGTTTGTTCTTATAGTAAAAACCTAAATAGGAAAAAAGCAAATTAAAAAAAGACTTGAAAAAATATCTTACAAAAAAAATGGAGTCCATCTCTACATAATTTTCTTCTACATGATTTAGCGGCTTGATTACTATATTCATCCGTTTGATTATCTTCTTCAGCCGACTTTAGAAGAGGCTTGTCTCCATGACCTCAAGATTTCTCTTACTCGAAGCATTACTTGATTTTTTGAATTGCTCTTTGCCTTCAAAGAAAATTTTAAACAATGAATCTAATATTATATACCAAATATTATTTTGAATTGCTTTAAAAACAAAAAGAGTGAAAATTCTATGAACAAACGGGAGTTATAGTATACCAAATCCAAAATAGCAACAAAAATATTAGAATATCATAAGGGGAAGAGTCAAAGAGTTTAATAGCCTCACCAGAAAAAGCTTACGGATAGTTAAATAAAAATAATTAGTATTTTCATAGAAAAGAATTATTTGCTTACCTTCTCATCTCAGAAACCTCAAACCTTCATATTCATTAGCCTGGGGAAAATTTGATGTCTGAAAATAAGAAAAAGTTAAAAAGGATGAACATAGTATAATGACATTGAAATATAAAATATGTGTAGGGAGAAAAACGCAAGGCAATAAGAGTCGTTCCTAATCAACATAGAGTTGTCTACACTTATTCTTTATCTTCATATTTAAATGTAGTATTTGGTAATTAAAGAGGTTTAATGAATTTAAATGCGATATAAGTTACAAGTGAGGGAGCAAATAATGGGAGTTAATACTCAAAAATAGAGGAAGACTACATGCATTTCCATAAAGAAGGAATCTGAAAGGTTGAAAACTATTATTGGAAAAGTAATTTCTTTATGGTTGCATTATATCATGTTTAACGTATTTGGCTATATTAACATTGTGAATGTAGATCATTAATTATTAAATTTTTATCAGAAAAATGAGGTCATTAATTAAACATTTAATGCATATGTTTATTGCATTTACAAGTTAATAATCATTTCGTATGTAATGCTCATGCAATTGACTCTTCATCTTCTTAATTTATTACTACAATTCTTTTTTTTTTAATTGTCTTTATATGGGCTTTTAAATATAGTTAATGATAAAAATGATGGAGAAAATGTCAAAAAAAGGAGAAAAAAGATAAATGTCAATGGAGGCCATTGAGATGTGCCACATAGGATTGTCTATTCCTAGCTTTATATTATATATAGATATAGATTGCTAAACACTAAAAAGAGCTAAAAAGAAGGTATAAGCTAGTTTGACGAGCTTATAAGTCAATCCAAATAAACACTTTTTAAAAATTTGGTCAAACACTAATTTCTGCTTAAAAATGCTTCTTTTTTAAAAATATTTTGTAAAATAAACTGATTTTAGAAGCATGACAAGACAGGCTATTGCACCCACTCGATTTTTTAGCAAGAAAAATAAATGATGATAAATCAGAATTAAAAACGCTAGAAGGAGGGCTTGAACCTAGCTATTCCAGCATGTTGGTATGTCCCAATTGTTTTAATTGTAGACAAAGGAAAGTGACGGACACTCGTAGTATTCTTTATTTCATTTTACTTAAAGTAAATTCAATCTTATAAATTTTATTTGCATAAATCAATAAATATATTCATCGTAAATTCTAAGTATCAAGTCTCTTTGTTTATTTATTTAATTTTTAAAGTTATTTTATGTAGTAAAAATTGTAAAATTGTTTCCTTTATATACTATAGTATGGAAAATGTTACAACAACAATGTAATACCCAGTGAGTCCTACAAGTGGGATCTAGAAAGGGTAAGATGTATACGAACCTTATCCTTACCTTAGCGGGATAGCGAGGCTGTTTCCGATAAACCATCGGCTCAAAAGAAATGTATAATCAAAGCTGTATAGTCTGAAAAATTTTAACTTTGATTTTTCGTTGCCTTTGAATTAGTTATATCTTGAGTGACTTATAAACTAAATTACCATAATAGAAAGTATTGATGCCAAGATAATTTGGGGTTGACTACTATTTGAATCATCGAGATTAATTTATTTCACTCCAGTTGAACCAACCATTGTTAATTAATTTGGAATTTACTAATGATTTTTACATTTTTTACTGACATGCAAATCTCTAAATAGATCTAAAATCCTCTTAGCAAAGATTTATGTACTCTATAATCCAAGAAAATCAACATGACTAACAATTAGTCCCAAGTTCCCAACTATTTGGTGTGCGCGCGCGTGTACAGACCTTTTTCACTTATTGTTATATTTTATTTATCTCTAAATATGTACTCCCTCCGTTTATTTTTTACTTGTCCAGTTTTTCAAAAATAGATGTTTACTTTTACTTGTCACTTTTAGCAAATCTATACCTTGCCGTATCCGAGGTAGCGGTAAGCGGTGTTTTGGTCCGAGAAGAAACAGGTACGCAATTTCCAATCTATTATGTGAGTAGGACCTTAGGAGATGCAGAGGCCCGTTATCCGCACCTTGAAAAGTTAGCTTTAGTATTGGTAAGTGCTTCGAGAAAACTAAAGCCTTATTTTCAATGTCATCCCATATGTGTAGTAACTACTTACCCGCTAAAGAATGTCATGCATAAGCCGGAGTTATCGGGTAGACTGACCAAATGGGTCGTAGAGATTAGCGGGTATGATATTGAATAAGCCTAGAACGGCTATTAAGTCTCAAATCTTAGCCGATTTTGTGGCAGACTTTACCCCCGCCATGATTCCCGAAGTAGAGAAAGAGCATCTATTAACCTCGGGGAAGGCTTCGAGTATCTGGTCTCTGCATACAGACGGGGCTTCGAATCTTAAAGGTTCCGGGTTGGGCATTGTTCTTAAGGCTCCCGCCGACGACGTCATTAGACAATCGATCAGAACTATAAAATTAACTAACAATGAAGCCGAGTATAAGGCTATGATTGCAGGTTTGGAATTGGCTCGGAGTCTGGGAGCCGAAGTAATCGAAGCAAAATTCGACTCTCTCTTGGTCGTGAACCAGGTGAATGGCGTTTTCGAGGTCAAGGATGAGCGAATGCAAAGATACTTAAAGAAAACTCAGGTGATATTACACCGGTTCAAAGAATGGACCATGCAACATGTATCCAAGGAGCAGAACAACGAAGCCGATGCATTGGCCAATTTAGGCTCTTCGGTCGAAGCAGAGGAATTCAACCCCGGTACCTAGTCCAGTTAATGAACTCGGCAGTAGAAAACGGGCAGGCCGTGATAAACGCAATGGGCCTAACTTGGGATTGGCGTAACAAATACGTTGATTACTTACAAGATGAGAAGCTCCCAAGCGACCCGAAGGAATCACGATCACTCCAAGCTAAAGCCGCCCGGTTCTACTTGGTAGACGGTTAATTGTATCGCCGATCTTTTTTCGGACCTCTGGCCAAAAGTTTGGGTCCCGGAGAAACAGATTATGTGATGAGAGAAATCCACGAGGGTACCTGCGGTAACCACTCTGGAGCGGAAGCCGTGGTTCGAAATATTATCAGAGCCGGTTATTACTGGAACCGGATGGAGGAGGATGCGAAAAACTTTGTCCGAAAATATGATGGGTATCAAAGGCACGCCTCGATGATTCATCAGCCCGGGGAGTTGCTGCACCCGGTGCTATCACCTTGGCCGTTCATGAAGTGGGGGATGGACATCGTCGGTCCTCTGCCATGGGCACCAGGTAAGGCTCGTTTCATTCTGTTTATGACTGACTACTTCTCAAAATAGGTTGAAGCGCAGACTTTCAAAAAGATTAGAGAAAATGAGGTTATTTCCTTCATATGGGACCATATTATCTGTAGTTTTGGCATCCTGACCAAAATAACATGTGATAACGGCCCTCAGTTCGTTGGCAACAACGTCAATAACTTCCTCGAGAGGTTGAAGATCAAGAAGATAGTATCGACTCCGTATCATCCGAGTGCAAACGGGCAGGCGGAATCCACAAACAATACAATAATTCAAAATCTAAGGAAAAGACTTGAAACATCGAAACATAAATGGAAGGAAGTGTTGCTGGAGCTATTATGGGCTTACAGAACGACGACAAAGTCAAGTATAGGAGAGACACCATTCTTGTTGGTCTATGGGGCCGAAGCTCTAATTCCCGTAGAAGTTGGCAAACCGAGCCTCCGGTTCCAATACGCCACCAACGGGTCAAACGAGAAGGCTATGGCCGTCAAACTCGACCTGGCGGACGAACAACGCAAAAATGCGCTAGTCCGTTTAGCGGCTCAAAAACAATGAATGGAGAGGTACTACAACCGGAGGGCCAATTTTCGACATTTTCGAGTTGGGAACTTGGTACTTCAAAAAATTACTTTGAATACCAAGAACCCCGATAATGGGAAATTGGGTCCGAATTGGGAAGGACCGTACAAGATAATCGGAGTAACTGGCAAAGGGTCGTATCAACTGGAATCTATGGATGGGCAACGGCTGCGCAATAACTGGAATGTGGCTCATTTGAAGAAATAGTATTACTAAGATATGGGCTGTTGACCCTTGTGATCATCTTTTATTAACGTATCCTTTTTTTCAAAAGTGTATCGAGATAAACCCCGAGGGGGTAGAGTTAGGTCTGAAAACACGTGTTGCACTCTTTTTCTTAGTTCGGTTTTGTCCCGAAGTGGGTTTTCCGACAAGGTTTTTAACGGGGCAACAAGTACAATGTGTTAGCTTATGAAAACAAGACAAAATACCCGAAAGTGGAAGGCTTGCCCTTCACTAGGGACTCAATAGTATTTTCCCGATCATACTTTTCGGATAAACACTAGGGGACTATCATACCCACATCAAGGCTAGAATGAGTTCAGCTCACCAAAGCAAATGAAGAAACGATAATACAAAGCCTACTCCAGAATGGTCTTCGAAATTTATGCTTCTTATTTCTGTGTAAACCCGAACCTTCTGTGTTAGGTTTCAGTGTAAGGACCAAATAATCAAAACGAATCGTGTCCGGCTAGTATTTGCTACGGCAAAAACATAAGGAAACAGATTAAATCCTTATATTATGTACGTACAAACACTTGCAATATAAAGAAGCGTTATGAAAAAATATGTCTTGGACATGTCTTTTTATTAAATACCCTATACCGAGGATTATTGTTGAAATTCGGCAAAGGCCACAAGGTCACGTTTAACCGAGCTCAAAATCTTTTAACATCCTCGAATGGGGACTGCCGTCTCAAAATTTGACAAAAGACAGGGATTTAGGTATCCAAACCTAATCTATTATAAGTAAACGGTCGAAAAAGGTTCAAACAATTTAAAAAACCTCGACCCAAAATGCCCAATGTGATTCGGAGACGTCTGAATTCACAAAGCATAAATAAGCCACACGGGCAAACCATTCGATAAAATTATCGGTCAAAAACGTATCGACCGGAGTAAAAGCCAATACTCAATGAGTTAAGATAGGCTCAATTCGGACAAAAGATGTAGCTCCGAACCATGATTATTCCTTACGAAACAAACATTTAAGGCAAATATCGTAACATACATTCGGATAAAAGAATGAAGAAAACAACAGCCAAAAGAGAAATATGCATTTCATAGATAAACCAATGCTTTACACTTAGACTTTTTACACAAGTCAAAAACAAAAACAGAATGAAGGCTCGTACAGGCCCTAGTCTACTCGGTATGGTTGGAACCGGAGTTCTCAGAAACCGTCTGCTTGGAGTCCTCAGAGTCAGCATCAAGGGCTTTCTTGGCCCTGTCCTCAATTTCTTTGGCTTCAAGTATCCGGGCCTGGATGTCCCCCAAGCCTCTTTCAACTTGTTCGAGGGTAGCCCGCCGGGATTTCCAGCATTCATACTCGATTAAAATCGTAGAACGAGCCGCGGCGTACCTCTATATCTTTAAGAGACTCTTCTAAATCAGCCTCAGCTTTTTTCAATCTAGCCTCTAGCTCGGACTTCATTTCAAGAAGAGCGATTCGAACCTGATTGACCGATTCAAACTTGGCCTCAATAGCCTCCTCGAGCTTGCTTTTGAGCTCATCACTGATCCGAGCTTGAGTTTCGGCCTTCTCCTCGGCCACCCTCAGTTTCTCCTTGTCGGTGGCTCTTCGGATTCAAGCTGGTGAAGTCTTTCTTCCACCTTTTCGGCATCAAATTTGACCTAGTCAAGTTCACCCCGTAGTTGGGCAACAGTGGCCTCAAATTCACCAAGCCTCGAAGCGAAGTTTGTACTGTCTCGGCCAAGGTCGATGTTATCCACTTCCAGGAGCTGGTTCTTTTCAATCACATCGGCCAACTCGGCCTTTAAATGAAGGTTCTCAGCCTTTGCTGCCTCAAGCTCGGATTAAAGATTGGGAGGAACAATGGCCCGACTCAGCTGATCTTCTTTCTCCCGTAGGAGGAGTTTGAACTTCTCCGTCTCCCGGCCCTGAGCATCCAGCTAGGCCTTTAATTCATCAACCTCGTGTTGGGCCCGGATAAAGCCTTTATTAACGAGCACAACACTCTGCAGAAGAAGAAGCAAACCAATTTAGGAAATTGATTAACAAAAGTAGAGAATCGCACATTAATATTATGGAAAAGTGAGCATGAAGCTTACCCGGTTGCCTGCATGCATGCCGTCGTTTATAAGGCACTGCCTAGGAAGCCCGACCATTTTTTCGTTGTCCGAATCTGAAATGAGAGGACTTAGATAACTTGAAACCCCCACGGGACGGGATAAAAAACTACAGTCCTCGGGGACGGTGACCACGGCCGACCTCGTCCTCCTCGGTTCTACACTTGGGGCTGGAAAAATACCTACAAGGTTGGACCTCGCACCTGTTTCAGTGGACCGGCTAGCCGTCCTCGTGGCCCAAGGAATGGGAAGATGGCCAAACCCAATAGCTTCCCCGGTTGCAAGAGGGGTATCCAAGAACATGTCATCGAGAATATCGGACCTCGAAGCAGGAGTAGAAGGAGAGAGACCGGAATGGCGAAAGCGGCCCGGTAGTTGCAGGTACCTCGGATGTGGTAGCTTGGTCGGTGCTGAGCAATGGACTGGTAGCCATTATAACCTCGTTGTCCGGGACTGATTCAGCCGTTTGATCAGCCTGGGTGTCCGAGATCGGGCCAGAACTTCTAGGTCTCTTCCCCAAGGGTGTCGCTTCGGGCGAGGCATCACCTGAAATGTCAATAAATTCAATGGATCTTAGAGGAATCGGAAAAGGAATATCGTCTTTCCCACCTGTGCTCGGGGTTGGAATGGCAGTTTCTTCCTCAACTGTAGTCGAGGGCAGAGTAGTAGTTTCTTCCTCGAGAACAGAAGCGATGAAGGGACCCGCACCAACTCTTTGAAGAATAATATCGAGCTTGGATTCTTCCCTCAGGGTCCGAACATCACTCCTCGACCTTTTCTTTTGCTTGTGCCATTTGGTCGAGGGTTTTCTATGCCTCTTTTCGGTAGCGGTAATAAGCCGAGATGATCCCGCCATATCAAAGTCAGAACCCAATGTGGCAGGCTCAGCCATTGGTGGGGATCGTGGCTCCACAGAACCCTTGGGCAAGCCTGAATATCAAAAGAGTTATAAAAAGAAAAAGCAAAACGAGAGGACGTGATAAATACCGAATCAAGGGGAAGATTACCATGATTCAGGGCAGCCCACCGGCTACGGGATAGGTCCGCCCATGTCCGATCAGTATGAAGGTGTTGGCTGATGATTGCCTCAACCCACTCGGTAAAGCTCCGGACAGCGGTAGGTATCCATGCCTCGGCTGAGACATTGAACAAAGTCAAAAAGAAATATATATATATATATATATATATATATATATATATATATATATATATATATATATATATATATATATATATATATATATAAGGGAGTAAATTTAAACAAATGTGGAGGAAAGACGACTGAGGAACTTACGTCTATTATTCCACTTTTTCGGAAAGGGCATGTAATCAACCGGAATGATGTCTGTGGTCCTTACCCGGACATAACGTTCCAACCAACCTTGATCTCTATCCTCTTTGAGTTTGGAAAGAATCGGGTTCCGGCCTTGTTTGGAGACTTTTATCACGCCCCCTCGGAAGATCCTCGGACTATATAATCGGATGAAGTGTGCCAACATGAATTACTTTTTGGCATTTTTAGCTAGTAGACGGAGGCAGGCCATGATCCTTCAGATAATCGGCCTGATTTTGGCAAAGCATACATTGTATGTCCGACACATCTCAAGAATAACTGGATAAATTGAGGGGTCGAGTTTGAGTGTGAACGGGTATGTGTAAAAGAGTAAACGTACAGGAACCCTTCCATGTAGTTGGTGATGGAATCGTCAGGGCCGGGGGGAAACACTTGTACCGGATGCTTATCCCATCCGCATTCGGCCCGAACTCGAGGAAGGAGGTTCTCTGTTATTGACGAAGGGTACCGTCTCACATCAAAACCCCTATCCGCGATTTGTATTGGCTTCTCAACGGCAAACTCATGATTATAATTGGGTTTGGCCGGTATTATGTCCATGGCAGTTGGTTCCACAAGGGTTTTGCCTTTGGATTTAGAAGTAGGCTCGGCACCCGGAGAAGAAATCGAGGGTACGTCCTGGGAAGCAGAATCGGTGTTGGCTGATATTTTAGCTAAATATGAATTTATGAAGAAGTTGATATGAAGATTTGAAGTTTTGAAGATGCAGATGAAGATTTCAAGGCAGGGACGAAGTAATGAGTATAAAGATTTGAAGATTTGAAGACTCGGGTTGAAGATGCTAAGACTTTGTTGCAAAAGAATGTTGAAGATTCAAGCAAGGATGAAAAGTTAACCAAAGAAGTTGAAGATCGGAGAAGTGAAAGTGAAAGTGAAAAGTGGAAAGTAAAAAATGCAACTTTGGCCCTTATATAGGCGATTCACTGCAGCGGTTACAGAGGTCGGCCAATCGAGAGACGACACGTGTCCGAGAATTAATGGGACGTGACTTGAAGCGACGTGGGTTAAGGCGGTTTCCAAAGTTGGCCATTCGGGTTGAGACACGTGGCCAAAATCAGAAGGACGTGACATAACGGTTCCCGCCTATTTTGAAGATAAGAACGAGCTTATGAGACCACCGGTTTTGGGACTCTTCCACTTCCCGTCACTCCGATGAAACTACGATCCGAAAAGTGTGGGGACTATCTGTATACGGTAAAAATTGGGTCAATGTGTGACCGGTGAGACCGGAACCGAGGATAAGTCCAAACGAGCACGAGAATGTTCGATCTTTTCTCCACACCGGGGGTGTCGTACCGGATGTAATTGACCCAAGAAAAGATAAGCATGTCCGTTGGTCCGGATAGACCGAGCCTAAATCAGCATGTCCGTTGGTCCGGATAACCGCTTGTGAGGTTGCCACGCGTTATGAAACCGTTCTGTCATTTGTGCTGACGACCGTACGGATCAACCTTATCTTTTTTAGGGTTTTTTATTCATAAAGACTTTTTGTATTGTGTCTATGGCCCTTGAAGCATACCTATAAATAGAGGACATTCCCCCCTTTTTGAGTGAGCTTTTTTTTCATACCTCAATATTGTAATCATCAAAAATATAAAAGCTCTCTCTCAAAGATATTGGTTCGGATTTTGTGGTGTTCTTCCTTAGCTTGCTTATCCTTTAAATATTACTTAATATATTTGGCATAAATCATCAATCATAATACACGTACATATAGCACAAACACGTATACATATAGATATAACTACAAATAAATCGATTGACACTTCACACCAATCAAATAGATTAAAGTTCATCCACATATCCTATACCTCGCTTACAAATCTAATTGTTACCTGAAATTCGGGGTAAACAATTATATTCAAAGCTAGGAGAAAAATAATTTTTAGAAAATAATTTAGTTGGTTCCCTTGTATTAAGGGGGAAAATATTTGTGGAGAGAAGCACATTGGCAATTGGCAAAAAAAAAAAAAAAGGAGAAGTCATGGGATTGGAACTAAAATGATATTTTCTCTATTTATAGAGCAGTAATATTGTAGACCAAATCTTTTTTCTGGAGATCTGTTTAATTTAAATTCTTACCTTCCTAATTAGTGGGGTTGTTGAAGCGTGCGACGATCTAGTATAAAAAATTAAGCAATTAAAGAGAGCATATTTTAAATTACTTAAAAATGTTATTTCAAGACGTGGATTCCGTACGTGTAGCCTGATTCTTTTTAATGGGCAAGGATAACGGTTCACATAGAGACTTGAACGTAGGACGTCCGCACTATAATAACATGTTGAAGAGTGTACCCATATTTTCCTAATTAGAGTGCTTCGAGTCCCCGATTGATTCTGATGTCTTTGGTTAGTCCGTTGAACTAGATTAGCAGTTAGGGCTGGTATCTTCTCCCCTGATCTCACAAAGTTTTTGTGGAGGTTGTTGGACATGCGTCTTTCACTTTAAGCTTGGTCAAAGGGTGTTCACGTGAGCTTAAGAAATGCTAGAATATGAAGGCATGGCCTATGTAAAGCCAAGGTTGCAAGGGGCATGGCCCCCACTGTGTGGCATAGCCTTGGGTTGGAAGCCTTGATTTGGGAGAGATGTCGTGCCATAGGCTGGGGAGCATCTTGTAATGTTTGTTCGTATTAACCGCGGAGCCTATATTTCGGATTAGGTATGGGGACCATCTATCCCAACACACATGGGGGGTGTACAATATTTTACTACTACAACATGCGGGCCTGGTTTTTTTATGGGCCAAAACAATGGGCGACAATAAGACTCAAAGCTAGGACGTTCGTATTCTGGTATCATGTTAAAGTGTGTAATCATCTCATTTAAAAGTTAACATAATTGGAGTATTATAAGTTTAGCACAAATCTACTAATAAAATAACATACTTTTAATTATTTAATTGTGTGTTTGAGAGAAAGATGGACCAGTGAATTAGGGGTACGTAACCCTATGGGCAATTTGCACGATTGCCCTTATTCGAGGGTGGCCTTTAAATTTTTCCCCTCAAATTGCTGGTCTTTAATTTTTGCTCTTCACCTAATACCCTGAGGTCTGGGTTAGAACCCTGACTCAATCAAAAAAAAAAAAAAAAATCGCAAGATAGAGTTTCATAGCAAAATTAGGCCTATTCGGGCAAAGGTTAGACCTTAAGGCAGAGGTTTGCCTTAAGAAAAATTTTTGCCCAAAATTAAGCCTATTCGGGCAAAAGTTAGTCTTTAAGGCAGAGGTTTGCCTTGCAGAGGTGTGCCTTAAGGCAAACCTCTACCTTAAGGTCTAACTTTGCCCGAATAGGCCTAATTTTGGGCAAATATTAGGCCTTAAGGAAGAGGTTTCGCAAAAGCCTTGCCTTGCGATTTTTTTTTTTTTTTTTTTTTTGAGAGGGGGTTCGAACCTAGAACCACGGGGTATTTTCGGTCATTTTTTTTAAGCGAAGGGCAAAATTAAAGACCAACAATTTGAGGGCCAAAAATTAAAGACTAGTGCCTTTGAAGGGGAATCCATGCAAAAAAATGTAACCCTATGCTAAAATTGTGAAAAGGAGTGGACGGTTGTATTTTGGCCTACTCGGAGTATTATAAGTTTAGCACAAATCTATAGGTGATCCTCCGATCCCTCCGATCCATTTTACACGTCATGCTTTTTTTTTTTTTTTTGTACGCTCCTTAAGAAAGAATTAGTTACAAGGGTAATTTGACTAAGTTATCTTTATTATCCTTGAGTTAATGGTCAAAAACACTTGATCTATCACTATTTCGTGAGTTTTCCTGAACTACCAGGTGTGTGAATTTTCTACCTGAACTATCGCCAACTATTTATGAAAACACACCTCAATTATCAGTTGTTCAACTATTTATCAAAACATGTTTAAGACCATAAGATTAAAGGGCATTTTGATACATTTTACATATCTTTAGTTTAAGACTACAAGATTCAAAAGTCTTCTTTACTTTCTTAAATATCGTATCAAGTAAAACCAGAAGAACAAATTGAAACGAAGAGAGTATCATAATGTTGGAATGTTGTCCATGATCCAATCTGTTTTGTCTTCAAGAATGATGATGATTTTGGTTAAAAGAAATAGGTCAGGATTATTAGGAGCGGGTTGGATTTCAGAAATAGATGGGTTTAACATTTCAATTAAGTAATACATGTGACAGATCAGAATAGGCTATGTGGCTATTTTAAATTGCAAAAATCCACTAGGTTTAGTCCGTTAGTTTAGGGTATTTTTGTGTCAAAAAAAATGCTGGAATATTTTAGACCAAAAGATGAAAAAAAAGATATTTATGAACTATTTTACATACGTTAGGAATATTTATAACCCATCGTTGTTTCTGAACTTCTTTAACCATCCAATATTCAATATGTCAAATTTCTCTAGATTTATGGAGGTGAAAAAGAAGCTCACAAGGAAAGCTAACTTCAGAGGGAATGAGCAGAGAAATGAAAATGAAATCTGATTACTTATACACAAATGAAAGCAAATTATGCTATCTTTATGTGGATATTTTCATCAAAATTTACACGTCAAAGAGTTTTAAATTAAATTGAACACCACAAGAACCAAAATTTCATAATCAAACAGATAATAGATACATACTTTTATTCTAGAATTTCTTAATGGACTAGGAAATCTTCAAGAAGAAATCATATATATTTTGTTAGAAAAATGAACATAAATAATAGTTTTAATAGAAAAATCTTACTTTACAAGCAAAAGTAAAATTTCAATGGGCAAATTATGCCTCTACTACCAACAACGCAAGTAAAATCAATAAGAAGAGAATCACACCCTTCTAGCAAATACATATTTATACAAGTTGAAATAAAAATATTGATACGGAGTAATGTTACATAATTAGTACCATATCCTGAATTAAAAATGCTATCTATGCAAAGTGCTTATTATTATCGTGAGCATGATAAAATTGAACTAAAGTCGACGAGCGCGCAAACTGACTCGGACGCCATCTTTATAAAAAATAAAAAATCAAATTTTTTTTACTAAGGTACATTTAAAAGTAGATAAATAGGAATTTTGAAAAATAAAATTAAGCAAAATGCTATCTCTATACGGATATTCTCTTCATAACTTAATTAAATGCCAAGAAGTCTAAATTGAATTGGACACTATTGTAAGTCAAAAAAAATTAATCTAATAAATAATAGACACAAACCTTGAATTTGATTTCATTCTAGAGCTCCTTAATGAACTAGATTCTATGAATGTTTTGGAATATTTCTTTTTGTGTGTTTTCATTTCAATGTCATTGTCAACGAAAATAGAGAACAATAAAACAAAACAAGAACGGAAAGAAGAGTGTACAAGATGAAAAGAAAAGAAATAAACAAATTAGGCATACAACAAAGTTACTTGAACTATCACCAATTATTTATGAAAACACAACTTAACGATCCCTTGTTCAACTACTTATCAAAACATGTTTACTACCACAAGATTAAAGGATAGTTTGTTACATTTGGCCTTCTTTACTTTCTTAAATTTTGTATCAAATCAAAATTAGTAGAACAAATTGAAACGAAGGGAGTATCATAATGTTGTGGTAATAGAGAGCTAAAGTTGTTTATTCCACTGCCGATTACAATATGATTTGACGGGTAATAGATTTATGGGATAATGTTGTAGGGTGTGTGTCGGCACGAAGGAAAATATTTTTCGGAAAATGTTTTTCAATTTTCTCATGTTCGTTTGCTCAAAATTTTTGGAAAACTTTTTCTTTAGCAAAACATGTTCCTTAAAAATGGGGAAAATGACTTCCCTAATCAAAGTAAGGAAAACAAGTCTACAATCGGCATTTCACTAACCACCCTACCACCACCCAACCAACCACCAAATCCCAACAACTCACACAACCCACACACCTCCCCCCCCCTCCCACCCTAAAAAACACCACCCATCCCCCTCCACGTTCTTCCGGGAACCCCCCCCCCCCCCCCCCCCACCTCCAATTTTTTTATTTTATTATTATTTTCTACACCACCCATCCCCCGACACCACCTCCCCTCCCCACCACCCCCTCCAAAAAAATTCTTTTTTTTTTTGTCTTCTACAGTTTCCCCCCCCCCCCCCCCCCCCCCCCCCCCCCCCCAAAACACCCCCTCCAAAAAAATAATTTTTTTAATAAGAAAAAGTTTTGAAAAGTTTTTCTTATTTATTTTGGTCTTCTACGATAGCCCCCCGCCCCAACACCCCACCATCCCCTCCAAAAAAGTAACTTTATTAATGAAAAGAAAAAATTCTACGACACCCCCCTTACCCCCTCCCGAATTTTCTACTTCATATTTAATTTTTCCTTTATAAAATGGAAAGTTTTGGCAGGGGGGGGGGGGTGGTGTTGGGGGTTGATAAGACAAAATTTCCCATATTTTATAAAAGTAAAATAAAATATATGAAATAGAAAATTTGGGAGGGGTGGGTGGTTGGGAGGGTTGGACAGAGCGATGGTGTGGGGTGGGGTTGGGGTGGGTGGTGGTGTGGGGTAGGGGTGAAGATGAAGTATGTTCGAGGGTGGTGCGTGGGTGGGGGTGACTTTGGTGGGGGGTGACTGGGGTGCGTGGTGAGTGGTGGGGATGGGATGGGTGTGGGGGTTGTAGTATGGGGTAGTGGGGTTGGTGGGGCATGAGTGGTATTTTCCGAAAAATGGGTGGAAATTCACTTATTTTTTTCAACATGAGAAAATAAGTAGAAAATATTTTCTATCCAACTAAACATGAAAATAAACATGAAAGAAAATAAATATGAGAAAATTAGAAATTCACTTATTTTCACTACGCAACCGAACATGAGAAAATAAGTAAAACTTATTTTTACTTATTTTAAGTAGAAATTCACTTATTTTCCACTACCCAACCGCACATGAGAAAATAAGTAGAAATTCACTTATTTTCCAAGAACACATTTTCCAGAAAAATATTTTCCTTGAAAAACATTTTCCTCCATACCGAACACACCCGTAATGTTTGTGTTTTGTAATCTGATGCCTTCAATTTTTTGTTCTTGGAATGCTGTCGCTGGTCCAGTCTGTTTTGTCTTCAAGAATGATTGTGGGTTAGGTTAAAACAAACGGGCCAAGATTATTAGAGGCGGGTTGAGTTTCAAATGGGTGAATTTAATTTTTAAATTAAGTGATACATGTGACAAATCCGAATAGGCCATGTGGCTATTTTAAATTGCAAAAATCCATTAGGCCGTTAGTTTAGGGGGTATTTTTGAGTAAATAAACAAACATCGGAATATTTTTAGACAAAAAAATAGAAGTAATGTATTTATGAGTCATTTCATATGTTAGGAGTATTTTTGACCATTCTGTGTTTCTTTAACCATCCAGTATTCAATATGTCAAATTTCTCCAGATTTATGGAGGTGAAAAATAAGCCTACACGGAAAGCTAACTCAGAGGGAATGAACACAGAAACGAAAATGAAATCTGATTACTTATACACAACTGAAAGAAAATTACGCTATCTTTATATGGAAATTTTCATCAAAATTTAAATGTCAAGGAGTTTTAAATTGAATGGGAAACCATCAAGAGTCAAAATTTCATAATCAAATAAATAATAGACACATACGTCAATTTGATTTATATTCTAGAGTTTCTTAACGGACTAAGAAATCTTGAAGAAGAAATAACATATATAGTATATTTTGTTAGCAAAATAAACAAGAATGACATTTCGGGATAATGGTCGAACATACACTTGAAGTATCACTTTTTGCCAGTTTTCTATCTGAAATATCAGGTATGTGCTTTTTTTACCAGAACTATCACCAACTATTTATCAAAACACATCTTGACTAGCATCTGATGGGGCGTGGTGTACACTCTCTTTAGGTTTGTTTTCAATGGGCAAATCATGTCTCTGTGACTAACAATACATCAATAAGAGGGGAATCACACCCTTCTGGCAAATCTAAATTAAACAAGTTGAAACAAAAATATTGCTACGGAGTACTATTACTTAATTAGTACCATATCCTAATTTCAAAATGCTATCTATGAAAGTGCTTATTATTATTGCAAGCATGATAAAATTAAATTAAAGTCGAGGAGCACGTAAACTAACTCGGACATCATCTTTATTAAAAAAAAATCAAAATAAAACAATTTACTAAGGTAAATATAAAAGTAGGTAAATAGGAGTCTCGAAAAATAAAATTAAGCAAAATGCTATCTCTATACGGATATTCTCTTCATAACTTTAATTAAATGCCAAGAAGTCTAAATTGAATTGAACACTATGGTATGTCAAAAAAAAAATTTATCTAATAAATAATAGACACAAACGTTGAATTCGATTTCATTTCAGAGTTCCTTAATGAACTAGATTCTATGAATATTTTTGATTTCTTTTTGTATGTTTTCATTTCAATGTCATTATCAACGAAAATAGAGAACAAAAATATTTAACCAAAAAACAAAAAAGGAACGGAAAGAAGAGTACAGAAGGTGAAAAGAAAAAGAAATAAACAAAATAGGCATAGAAAATATTAAAGAAAGGACAGAAAAAGGGAATGAGCATCGATTTTGTTTTGACAAAGATGTATCAATGTTCAAAGTTTTGTGCTTTAGGCGAGAATCGAGCATGCGAGTTTCAAGTAGCTTTGAACACATTTCACCAATGAACCACCCTTCAAACTTGAGCCAAATTAAAGCTGTTCATATTGTTATATATATCCGTTACAAATAATTTCTGATCAATATGGACAATATAATTTTTTGACAAAGGATGTTTAACTACCATCCTTCTACTTACGTAGCTCTGCCCCTGAATGTGGCGTCAAAATATTTGTAAGATGTTTTTTTTCCTTTTCTTTTTTTTTTTCCGGGTAGAATCACGGACTTAAATGATTATTACATGTAATTTATTACATGTATTCTTTTAACCATGATTAAGCACTTGATGACTTAAAAATCTGTACACAATTGATATTTTCCTATTATATATAAGCCTCTAAGGAGGACGAACACAACATCAAATACTTGTACCAAAAGGTTTACAAATTGTACACGCAATGAATGCTTGTACCATAAGCTATATAACTTGTACACTTTACTCAACGATTTTTTTTATACCATGTGGACATATGTCATAGTACTCAATATTTATTCCCTTCTCATGTATAAACGTATGCACTTCAATTTTAATTCTCCGACACATTTATTTCCTCCGCGCACTTTTACTTATTTACTTTTGACTTTTCACGTTCTTGCTGAATATTTATTCTCTTCTCGTGTATAGACCTATGCAGTTCAATTTTAATTCTCCTGCACAAATTTATTTTCTCCGTGCACTTTTACTTGTTCACTTTTAACTTTTCATGCTCTTTAAGAATTAATAAATTCCACGTGGATATATGTCATAGTACTGAATATTTATTCTCTTCTCATATATAAACGCATACACTTCAATGTTAATTCTCCGACACATTTTTATCTCTTCCGTGCACTTTTACTTGTTCACTTTTGACTTTTCACGTTATTTAAGAATTAATAAATGAAGTACTCCCTCCGTCTCATATTACTTGGTCACATTACTTGACTTTTCACGTTCTTTAAGAATTAATAAATGAAGTACTCCCTTCGTCTCATGTTACTTGACCACATTACTATACTTGACTTTTCACATTCCTTAAGAATTAATAAATGGAGTACTGCCTCCGTCCCATATTACTTGGCTACATTACTAAAAATATATGTCTATTTTTCTATTCTATATTCTTCTTCTTCTTCTTCTTCTTCTTCTTCTTCTTCTTCTTCTTCTTCTTCTTCTTATATATAAATGCCCAAGGTGGACGAACACAACAACAATAAGTTATACAAAAAGCAACTGAAATTGTACTCTAAGCAGGGACTAACATGTGTACATTTCAGAAATTGAACATTAATTCTACCTCTTGTTTGTTTACTTTTTAAGTCCCACAAGTCCGGAGTGTCTTAATTGTCCTTTCATTTGGCATATACTCCCTCTGTCTCAATTTAAGTGTCTACGTTTGACTAGACTGAAGTTTAAGAAATAAAAATAGACTTTCTAATCTTGTGGTTCTAAATTAAAAATGTGTATAATATAATAAAATATCCTTTGAATCTCGTGATTATAAACTTAACATGTAGGATATTTAAATTGTCAACTTACTAAATATAAAAAAAGGCGGACATAACCAAAATAAGACAATTTTTTTTTTTTTAACAACAAATGCCCAAGTGGACGAACACAACAACAATAAGTTGTACAAAAAACAACTGAAATTGCACTCTAAGCCAGGACTAACATGTGTACATTTCAGAAGTTTAACATTAATACTACCTCTTGTGTGTTTACTTTTTAAGTCCCCACGTGTTCGCAGTGTCTCAATTGTCCTTTCATTTCCTTCATTTGGCATATACTCCTTCTTTCTCAATTTAAGTGTCTACGTTTGACTAGACAAGGAGTTTAAGAAATAAAGATAGACTATCTTGTGGTTCTAAATTAAAAATGTGTATAATATAATAAAATATCCTTTGAATCTTGTGATTATAAACTTGACATGTAGGATATTTGAATTGTCAACTTACTAAATATAAAAAGAGACGGACATAACCAAAATAAGACAAATTTTAACAACAATTAAGAAATTAAGGGGAAAAATAAGACGAAAAGAAAAAAAACATGGAGACTCATTAAGGAGAATCGCAGTATTCTTTGCAAAATATACAAACCATAAGACTAACTAAATTGAGTAACTAAATTAATCATGTTGGACCCCGTACATCGCAGGGCATAATTTGCTAGTAAATAAGATAAGTGCTTTAGGGTCGAACCCTATATATGTGGAAAAACAAGATACAGATAAAGTTAAATAGATGTTCGACGACCAACTCTTTTAACTCAAAACTCACAACATCGAAATTCTAAAGCTGCCACTATAAATCGTTACCAGCGCACGTTATCATATGAAAGAAAGGTATGGAACCTCTCCATTAAGGAATCAATATCCTTACTTCTTAAGTAAACTCAGATAAAAGAATCGTGAAACCTCTGAGATTTCCCACCTTTAACATTCTCTTGTTGTTCGCTCTTATTGACTATGCTTTGATTTCATTCTAAGCATAGATTAGATTGTTAGATACATTATGGTATACTACACTTCAGGTTTGATTCATCTCCACTTGCCCATTTCCCAGAATAGAATATACTAACAGAATAAGACCATGCTACATCATTTCCTTTGTCACTACTAAAAAAATTAGAAACGACACCCAAATTCTGTACTAAACCAGCAAAATCCGACGCTAATCGTATTGTCGCCTACAAGGATTAGCCAATTTATTATCAAAGAATAAAGTTAGCCACGAGCTATTTGGAAACACATTAACGACAAAGTTTATAAATAATTCCAGTTATTTTAAGTGTTTGCTCATTATTGTTATTATTATAATCTGTGTTATAATCACAACCACAAGTACTTGAGAGTACAGAATAACATATTTATAACAATCGAGTATAATATTAATTCAATAGAAATGAATGTTGAAGATAAAGGACTTATTCAACCAAGCTTTCCACTTCCTTCGTAATTGTACTGTTTGTTTCTTGAAAAGAATGAAATTCGTCACCCCTTGTGATCATATTGCATCTGATGGACCCAAATTAAAGCTGAAATCTAGTTTAACAACATATTTTTAAAAATAAAATGAAACCAAAGCACCAAACTTTTAAACCTCGTCAACAAAAATAGTCTCTGACATAAAATTCTCCATTAATAATACTACAATGTTGGGAAGAAAAAATAATCGCCGGATAACTTAATGCAACATTTAGTTGGTCTTATTAAACTTCGTATTGTTAGCACTTGCACAAGTTATGCGGCTATTCATGTGTTATTTTATGCAGAATAAAATGAGCAGTAATAATATGTGTATTAGAAATATGTGGAAAAACAAGAACAAATCTTGAAAATGACATATTTTTGCATAAGGGACAATCCTTGCAGAGAGCGTTTGTAGTCCAACGGTTAGAATAATTGCCTTCCAAGGAATAGACCCGGGTTCGACTCCAGGCAGACGCAACTACTTGAGCCGAGGGACTTTTGAAACAACGTTTTAGTTGAGCCGAGGGTCTTTCGGAACAACCTCTCTGCCTTCAATGGTAGGAGTAAGTTGTTGCTGGACAATCTTTACGGTATTATCACTATAAACAATCCATATGATATAATCTCAGCATAACTAGCCCGCCAGCCAAACAACGTTAAGCGTATAATTGCAACACTGTATTCAAGAATCACAAAGGATTAAAGAAAGAAGAAATTCTATGAGTACCATCAACTCAAGTCCAGCACTTGCAGGGTAAAGGAAGAAGCTATCCACATCAAAACCAAGTGTTAATTAGACATATAATTGATATGCCCTAGATCTAATCTCACATATAATGATTTGAACATATGTGAGATTGGACTTGAATAAGCTATAACATATATATATTTGCACTTGAATAAGCTTCATCATAGATTTTTATTTTGATTATTAATTTCAGTGTCGCAATATTATCTTTGTTTGATTATTAATATTTTTTGTGTAAATTATTGTTGCAGAAATTGAAGACTAGAGTGGTGGAGAAGAATGTTAATCCTGAGAAAAATGAAGATTTAACACTATCTATAGCGGAACTAATTCTCCCGATCAGGGTGGTAATTAACTAATCACTTTCATTTTCCTCTTTAAGTAGTTGATCTAGTCTAGAAAATAAAAGAGATTCCCTACTAACGTTGACCCAATAGTATTTTCTTGTTCAATTTGTTGGGTCAAGTCAACAAATCGATTATGACCCAGCCCATTTAAACTTGGACGTACTAAGGAAGTTCAAAATATTTTCACGAAATTCAAAATGTAAAAAAATAAACGCACGAAGAAGCTAACAGGGGTTCAACATCCACTATATATACATAAAAATAATTTTAATCATGTATAAATAGTGTAATTTTCAGCCAAAGGGGCTTCGTGACCCTACCTGGCTCCACCACTGCTCACAAGTGGGGTATGAGAAAGGTGGGATGTACGCAGACCTTACCCTATCTTTGTGGTCTTTAGACAGATTATTTCCGATGGACCATCGGCTCAAGAAAAATCGTGTTTCATAATAGGTTCGTAAAAAAAATGCACGAGTGAAAAGTTATGATGAAAATACTGAAGAAAAAAATATATTAACCTTAAAAATAATACAAATAATCAAAGTAAAAGAAATAACAGGAACATATAACTTTGACATTGTACCATTGATAAAATGTGAAGAACTGCGGTTCCAAAACATTCCAAGTGGAACCATAATAACCAAAATAAAGCCAAGCAGACGAACTTGCTTGTCTGATCCAGGTTGTACAGAATGTTTTTCTTAGGTTGAGATATGTTGAGAGTGATGAAACGGAGCTACAGATACAATGGATAGACATTCCTGGTTCAAGGGGTTCACAGCTGAGTAAAAACTTATTTATGTCGGGTGTTTATATCAATAATTCAATACATGTATGACATGTCAAAGTTTTTGAATATGTAGTTCTTTTGCTTAACCAACACTAATTAACAAGTAACTTTTATCTCATTAAATCACTTAACCATGATAAGTTGTATTGGTTTGTTATAAACACTCGGTGCGGATAAGTTTTTACAAGTTAACTGATCCAATTTTTTTCCTGCTTTTTGATTTAGTACAAGAAAAGGCACTTCAATCGGATACATTAAGCTCTTGCCGTTACTCACTCCTTTTCAATTTATGTGACATTTTTCGCTTCTCGAAATTCAATATTTTACAATATGAGTATTTTTTTCGTCGCATGATAATAATTGCAGCTTATAGTACTTTTCTTATAGTTTTTGAAAATCTAAATTTTAATCTTAAAATATTGAGTTAATTTCTAATTCAATTTAGAAATATTAGTCGAAATAATTTTCGATAAGCACAAAGTGTCACATAAATTAAGACGGCGTGAATAGTTCTAATTGTGCATGACTTTATCTTGTATATTTATTACAAACTACTTGTAATTTCCTAGTCTTTTCTTTCGAACCGAGGGTCTATCGGAAACAACCTCTCTACCACATAAAGGTAGAGGTAAGGTATGCGTTAGACCCCACTTGTGGATCACACTGGTATGTTGTTGTTGTTTGTTTTACTCACAATTTTCTAATCACACGGTAACAACTTTTACTCTTGCACCAAGCTTCCCTTCCATACTCCTTACAACTAGGGGTGGGCATGACATGATAGATACCGATTACCATACCAAAACTGAATTTTTTTTACACCACGATTTCAGTATTATGGTATTTGGTACGATATTTGGTATGTATTTTAATAAATTTGGTATTCGGTATTCATAAAGAAAATACCAAAATACCGAATACCATACCGAATATATAGTTACTTTACAATTCTTATATCTTAGTATTATGATACTAACAAATATATAAACTAGTATTACTAGAAAATTAATTGTTTAAACATTGAAAATTTGACTACTCTATCTTGATTTAAATGTTTTTTTTGTGTAATTAATTTACGAAGGGGATTACTTATACTTTCTTTTGAATATTTTTACAAGTGTAAGGTGTTAATACAATATAATTAAGACGTTTCTTGGATAGTCGAAGTCATAATTCTCTACGATCTAAGTATATGTAAGTCGAAGTCGAACAAATTATGATACCGATTTAGCATACCGCAAAATATCGAAATCGAACTTAAAAATACCGAACCATACCAAATTAATTTGGTATGGTTAAGATATACTCCCTCTGTTTCAATTTATGTGAACCTGTTTTTTTATAGTCCATGCCAAAATGAATGATCTCTTTCCTAATTTGGAAACAAATTCACTTTATGAAATAATTTACAGCCACATAAATATTCAAGACTTATTTTGAACCACAAGTTTCAAAAGTCTTCACTCTTTCTTAAATGTCGTGCCCAGTCAAATAGATCCACATAAATTGAAACGAAAGGAGTAGTATTTTTAAAAATTAAAAGTCAAAATTACTATATTAAAGTTTCAAATATCGTACCATATCGTATTACGCCCATCCTACTTACAACGGATTCAACTAACTCAATAACATGCACTGCTCTGAGTCGAGAATCTTTGCTCTTCTACTTCGCTGACCGAGTGCGCTAGCTATACATTGTCTAGTGTTCGTCAACTTACAATAGTGTTTTGCTTACGCAACTAAAGAGGCCTTTTACACCAATCAAGAGTGATGTGGACTAGCGCCCGACTGGCAACCAATAATAAAGATGAAGAGCGACCGACAAGCGACATAAGTGAAGAAAACTTCACTATTAAAAAAAAAAAACACAAGTTTTTCTCACCGACATTTAATGAAAAATTTGTATTAATCTCTCCGTCCCAAATTATTTGAAACTTTTCATTTTTTAAGAGTCAAATAAATTGTTCTTTGTCTGTAATTTTTTCATATGGTTTTTATTAATTATAATGACTTATAATACTTTTTACGTAATTTGTAAATATATATATTTTATTTCAATTTTTTTTTAGATTCTATATTAATACACACGATCAAAATTAACAAGTTTGACTTTCGAAAAGCGAAAAGTATCAAACCATTTGGGACGGAGGGAGTATAAAACGTGATTTTTCTACCTCATTCCCACTAAAGAAAAAATATCAAAACCATTTGGGACGATTCAATCAAAATATATGTTGAAATAGTCATTGAACATTCTTTAGTGAAAAATTTCATGGAAAAAATAGTAATTTTTTAATTTTTCTCATCCGAGGGATCATTCCGAGCACATAAATATAAACCGCAATAAATATTAAATTAATGAGAACAAAATATATATGTCAAACACGTTCTCGAATTTAGGAAACTTCATAATTAAAAAAAACTACTATTTTTTTCTCATTAAAATTCAATCAAAAAAAAATGTTACGAAATGCCTTTAGTAGCGCAAAGTAATAGTTTTTTAATAGTGATATCGTCTATCATCAAAGACGAGGGATCGGCAGTCGGCACACAACATGAGCTAATGAGAACATAAATATATATACCAGAAAATTACTAAAACTTCAATAAATATTAAATTAATTACAAAAGTGCAAGGAATTCGACTGCGAAAATATAGACATTGAACCTGTCGAATTTAGGGTACTGAACCAAAATGCCCTAAAAAAAAACAGTTTCGACCAAAATACCCCAACAAAAAAAAATGTTTTTTTTTTTTTTTTCTCGCTCTTTTTGGTTAACCCTATAGTGTTTTTTCTTTCGTTACACTTTTTAACGTACTTTGACCATAGATTAATCATGCTTCGGGACCCCGAAATTTCAATATTTTATATAGAACCCTACTTATTTTTGTGCGATTAATTAGGTAGGATCAACACATCAAGGATACACAAAAGTTCGGATGACCGTTTTAGAGGTTGAAAAGTGCTCGAACGCCATTTTCGTTCAAGGTTCGGTGACATTAGCTTGAAGTTCTTTACGAATACTTAAACTTGTTCATTAATAATTAATCAAAAGTTAGTCAAAATGGCAGCGTTCATGCAAAAAAAAAAAAAAAAAAAAAAAAAAAAACTTAATTAAATTGCATCATTCATAACCTTGAGTAGATGAAAATACTTAACACACTAATTCATTAATAAGAAACCCATGATATATTAAAAATACAATCACAACATTCTTGAAAAAAACTTAAAAAACATTTAATACATCAATTAATGCTCTTGAGTTGATCTTCCGCCACCACCGCGAGACGTGCCACCACCACTAGAGGTACTTCCACCACTAAAGTTTCCTCCACCCGAGAGGTACTTCCACCGCAAGATGTAGTTTGACCACCATGCCGTAAGGGACACTTGCGCTTATCATGACCAACATAATTGCAAAATGAGCATTTTCGAGTGTATCTCCCGGTGGAACATCCATTTCATTATGAATACGCGAGTATGCATTCTTTACGAATTTACGGATAAATGCTTTATTTGCAACCATTGAAAATGGATGCGGTGGCCAATAACTCTCACTACCAAGTGGGTAGAACCTTCCAAAGATACGTTTTTGCATAATTTTCAACCGTATATTCCTCAGCCATGTAAGAGGAGGCGTTCTTTCCCATTGTGATAAAACACTTGAAGGCGTGAGAACATGGCATGTGATATGATTGCCACTTGCCGCATGTGCATGTTCTTGGAATCTCACAAATTGTGTGAACGTTACCTCCTTTACCTTGGTGCACACTTGTTGTGAGTTCAAATATGCGCTCTGCAGGGTTGTACTCCATCCGATCATGTTTCTGAGCCTTATATTTGTGGTACTCGAATAGTTTTAACGGTTTTGGCATCCATCTTAGACCTTTGTCGCATGTGCTTTGGCCTCTTTTGATCTATCGACGAACCGCTCCACAACCTCGCTTAAATGTCATTCTCACCATTGCGGTGACGGGTAGTCCCCGTGCGATTTCAACAAGCCATTGAATGACTCGTAGCCGTTTGTTGTCGCATACCCCATCGTCTACCTTCATCCTTGTGTAATGTCCATTTGTCTTTATCAATTGCATTTAACCGGTGGAAGGCTTCCTCATTCGCCCGCCTAATAATGTCCATTTGCGAGTTAAACTTCTTCTCCGATGCTGTTGTGTACCGCCCACATCCAATTGCAAAGTCTTTGGGATTCGATATGCCTTTTGGAAGTTTGCCTTCAAATGCCTTAAACAATAACGATGGTAGGCAAAGGGTGGTTGCCACCGCAAATTGAACATATTGTGCAATATGCCGCATTTCTATCCGATATCACACATATTCCCATGCGATCCTTAATAACGTGTTGCCTTAAGTAGTCCAAAAACATACCCCACGTACTAATGCTCTCATTAGCGCAATTGCAAAAGCTAGAGGGAATATAGCTCCATTTGCATCCATTCCAACCGCTATTAGCGACTTTATGTCATACTTCCCGTACACGTGTGTTCCATCTATTGATATCACAGGCCGACAATGAGCAAACCCATCAATGCATGGTTTGAAGGCCCAAAATACAAAATCAAAAATATTACCGGGCACACCAGGCTTCGATTTGAGCTTCCATTCAACAACAGTACCATGATTGAAGTGTTGTAGAGCCGCCATGTATCTCGGCAACGTCTTGAAAGAGCCCTCCCAATTGCCGAAGACTATTTCATGTGCACGCCTACGCCCAAGATACGCCTTCCTCCTAGTGACAGTTTTGTTATATACTTTCAAGACGGCTCTAATACGATCTTTAATAGGGTACCGAAAAATTTGAAATATAGCATATAACAACGAGGAACATTATATTAACACAAAAAATAAAAGAAACTTAGGCGAAGGGGATACCTTGGGTTTTCTCTAATGTCGCCAACTAATACACGCGCAATCAAATTAGTATCTAGATTGCAATGATCATCTGGGAGGTGACCCATATCACAAGTGTGCTTTGTGTAGGACTTTGAAATAGTCCACATCTTTTTAGCAGTTTCCTTACCACGGAGCATCCATTCGCAGCCTTGATACTTTCGCTTGCAGACCAATCGCCAAAGTTTTCGTGTGGAATCGTCAACTTTAAACTCCCTCATCCCCTGGATGCAATAAATCTTAACAGCCCTTTGCAATGTTTTTTTCGAGCTGAAAATCATCCCTTTTTCAATATGAGCCTTTTGTTTTACCAAGATCCACCGGCTCTTTCCACAAATTTTGCCGAATATGATCATCATCCCTAGTAAAGACAAAGGCATCCGGGCGATCTTGAAGATGATCAAGATATGGGATCTCATCGGAATGCCACCGAATCGAGGTCGACTCTTCCGTTGAAATTGGCTTTGCGGCCGAACCGAGTCGATCGTTGTTGTTCAAATGGTTGTTGTGAATTCGGTTCCTCCTCGTGTCTTGGGGATCGTTCATCATGTCTTGCAACAGTTCTACTTGATGTTGACGATTAGTTCCAACCTCAATCTCATCGTCACTTTGCTCATCGTCACTTTCCTCCGCATTAGGTATTTCCTCACTATCGCCGGGTGATGTCACTATATAATTCGGATAACGGACCATCCATAGCACGCCTTTGCCTATAATTTGGTGCAACCACCATATTCTCCCGACACAAGAAATTAGGGTGTTTTAACTACTACACATCAAATAACACTATTGATGTTAAAAAAAAAAATAGACGTACCGATAGTAATCAACTGCACCGAAACTTGAGGAAGGACCATCGCTTTGAGTTGTTGGATAGGCTGAGGATGTTCCAACCTGATTCATCCATCCCGATTGAGGAGACCGTCCGATATGATCCATATCAAGTGTATAACCCCTAAATAATATAATCAACATCATTAGTAGCATTCAAGTGCCATTACATAATAATAATAATAATAATAATAATAATAATAATAATAATAATAATAATAATAATAATAATAATAATAATAATAATAATAATAATAATAATAATAATAGTAATAATAATAATAATAATAATAATAATAATAATAATAATAATAATAATAACAATACTACTACTACTACTACTACTACTACTACTATACTACTAATAATAATAATAATAATAATAATAATAATAATAATAATAATAATAATAATAATAATAATAATAATAATAATAATAATAATAATAATAATAATAATAATAATAAATAATAATAATAATAATATTATTATTAACAATAAAAATAATAATATTAACAATAACAATAGTAATAATAATAATAATAATAACAATAATAATAATAACAATAACAATACTAATCCAATACTAATAACAACAACAACAACAACAACAATAATAATAATAATAATAATAATAATAATAATAATTATAATAATAATAATAATAATAATAATAATAATAATAACAACAATAACAATATAGGTACTACTACTACTACTAATAATAATAATAATAATAATAATAATAATAATAATAATAATAATAATAATAATAACAATAATTGTGTTGATAAGTAAAAAGGTTCCACCGCCGTCAAATTGATGACTTAAACTATCCGGTAGGCATTTGGTTAGTCAAAATGCTTTATAGACTCGGGGCTTCGACGAATTATAGACGGGGCTTCGAGGAGCCCTAGCCATGAATTCAAGTCGATTAATGGGGACCTTCTCTATATACATTTCAAGGACGTTTAAAGTTATGCATTTCCTATAATCATAAGGCGCCTTCAAAAAATCAGTCAACGATTCATCGTCTTGAATGTACCACTCGACCATAACTAGTTACACCTTGCGGCGTAAATGACGTTGGATATTTTCCAATTATATTTAGATCAAAATCACTTCTACTAATTTGTAATCTATTATACAAGGCTTGGAGTAGTTTTGAGAATTTTAAGTCAAGTGGAAACTTAACATGGTATTTTGGGGAAGAATCATAGCGCAAATTATTTTCCTCGAATATAATTTGTCCGTCCCAGAATAAAGAAACTTTAATTCTTGGAACATACGCCATACTTTGAATAATTTAGGAGGAATACAAAACGCAAAAACTAGATGAAACTTTGAATTTTTTACTTTTTTTGCGTTATGCGAACTCGGTATTTATAACCAACCAACGCATGCATGCAATTACAGTGTTACGTCTAATCAAATAAGTGTGGAGAGATGCATAACGCATTATTTTACAGCGTCATGCTACATTTTAGTATATTAGTAAAATAATGCGTTATGACGGTATAACGCAAAGTAAAATAATGCGCTATGACGCTATAGCGCGAGAATTTACTGCGTTATACATATAACGCATAATTTTATCGCGCTATACGCTCTCGCTCCATTGTCACCTCACCTATCAAACAAAAAACGTCATGATTCGAATCAAACTTTATATAACGTAATTTGACGAATAGTTGTTACCAACCACACAACATTTCACACAAAATTGAGCTACTATGTCATTTTTTGACCAATTTAGAGATATTAACCGTGTTATATCATTCACTCCAGCAAACATATTTGAAGCAATGGGTAGGACCTGGGAACTAGATGATGATGATTTTCATTACTCAAATAACCCTAACGATAGATTCAATCGAGAATACAATAATAAAATGAGAGGAGTGGGATTGGCGTGTTAGGAGGCTGCAAAGACCTTTGGAGCACAAGTTAGCGTCGTAGGGCTTAAACGCCCAAAAAAACGTGCTATGTCAATGCCTCGCGGAACTCCACAAGAGTTTAATTTGGCTCTTAATCGTTTTCGCGAAGAGAACAATCGGATGCAAATACGTTACCATAGGGTAGAATATGGTATATATGGTAGCACAAGATTTAGATCCAAGTGGGATTCGGACTGTGAAATGTCCGATGAAGATTAACATTTTTCTTACAATAAGGTAAGTAGGTAGGGTCATAAAGACCCTTCCCCCCCCCCCCCCAGGGTACTTGGGGGTTTGCAACTATATAAGTAGCCCTTTCTTTGTTATTAGACTACACCATATTCAATGTCGAGTAGTAGAAACTCAGCTTGGTCTTTACTCCTTCCAAAAGAACCAAATAGCAGTGACGATGAGAGTTCAAATCATAGCAGCTTTTCGAGCGATACTAGTGATTTCAAACTAGATGAGCTAAATCCCCACCTTCTTATAGAGCGTAATGATGATTTTGCAAAGTTGAAATATTCGGATCCGCGGGAATATTATTGCGGTTTACGCCGAGAATGGTCACATCGGCTTGCCGAATCGAACGTCTTGTTCGTGACTTGGAAAATCTCAACGCTCCAATACCAACGAGGTACTCCTTAACCATGCCTCAAGTAGGTGCGAAACTTGCGAGCTTGCCGTGCAAAGGATTAGAAAAGAAAACAACGAATGCTTTGGCAAGACGATGTAGATTTTACATGCTAAAGTTGGCCGAAGAACAAGCATCATCAACCGGTAGAGAACTAACGCTACCGAAAAAAGATGTGTCTTAAGAAACCGCCAATATTTTTTCGAGGACGATATTGAGGACTTGTACTCGATGATGATTAAGAATGTTGTGATTTTAGTTTTAAGTTTAATATATCGTTATGCTCTTAGGTATTAATTAGTATGTTAAGTATTTTTTTTCAAGAATGTTGTGATTGTATTTTTAATATATCATGGGTTTCTTATTATTAATGAATTAGTGTGTTAAGTATTTTCATCTACTCAAGGTTATGAATGATGCAATTTAATTAAGTTTTTTTTTTTTTTTTTGCATGAATTTTGCCATTTTGACTAACTTTTGATTAATTATTAATGAACAAGTTTAAGTATTCGTAAAGAACTTCAAGCTAATGTCACCGATCCTTGAACGAAAATGGCGTTCGAGAACTTTTCAACCTCTAAAACGGTCATCCGAACTTTTGTGTATCCTTGATGTGTTGATCCTACCTAATTAATCGCACAAAAATAAGTAGGGTTCTATATAAAATATTGAAGTTTCGGGGTCCCGAAGCATGATTAATCTATGGTCAAAGTACGTTAAAAAGTGTAACGAAAGAAGGGTTAACCAAAAGAGTAGGGAAATTAAAAAAAAAAAAAAACACTATAGCGCAAAGTAAATTATCGCGCTATAGGAGTTAACGGAGCCGTGTCGTTAACACTTTAGCGCAGTAATTTATGTAAAGGCATTTTCGTATCTGTTTACTTACGCCTATAACCTATCCAGTAAAGAAGACAAGGTAGGTACCTGTAGCCTATCCGGTTTTGGAAGAACTAATTAATTGTACCAAGAAACTGATTTAATGAAACACATGCACTTGGCCTGCCTTAATGCTCATATAAAGCCTAAAGATACCAAGTAAATGTGGTTTTCAGTTGCTGTCATCTTAATTAGTTGCTGGTATTAGGTAATTTCTCTGTTCAGTTTTACTTGTCTAGTTAGGGCTGAACATAAATATCGAAAATTAAAAAACCGAACCGAACTTCACTAAACCGAAACCGAAAGAACCGAACCGAACCGAATTAGTTTGGTTCGGTGTTTGGTATTTACCTTTAAAAAATCGAAACCGAAATAGCTGAACCGAACTTTGATGAAACTGAACCGAAGAACCGAAATTTATACATTACCCAAAAAAATTAAAATAGTCCAGATCCATTAAGTTTAAGCAAAAAAAAAAACCCGATTGTAATAAGCTCTCTTTTACTTTTGTATCCCTAATTTTTCATTTCAGTTGAGAAAATCAAATATCCTTAATAAAGAAATGTGACTAGGATGTGTCTTTATGATTAATGTATGTCCTTTATGTGTTTTCTTAATTATTCTTATTATATGTATATAACACCTAGTAATCCTATATTATGGTTATGGTTTTCTGTTCTTGTGTATCTTGTTTGTTTGGTTTTGATTTTAATTTGTTAGTTTTATATTTTGTTGCTTTTGAAAATATGAATTAGTGTAAATAGAATCGCTTCTAATATCATATCAAAAAAACCGAATTGAAAAAACCGAAACCGAACCGAACCAAACTTCAAAAAATCGAAACCGAAAGAATCGAACCGAACTAGTTTGGTTAGTTGTTCGGTGTCCACCTTCAAAAAACCGAAACCGAAATAGCTAAACCAAAGTTTGATAAAACCGAACCGAAGAACCAAACGCCCACCCCTATGTCTAGTATTTTAAAAATACATTTTTACTTTTATTTGTGAATCGAAGCATATTAAGAGAACACAATTTTTTTTTTTTTTGTTTTGTTTTATCTATAGTATTAGTTACTCATTTTTTTTCAAGTCCATTAATACACCAATTAATATGATTATCATGACAAATTATGCTCTTAATTTATTACTCCCTCCGTTTCAATTTATGTGAACCCATTTAACTGGGCACGATATTTAAGAAAGAGTGAAGACTTTTGAAACTTGTGGTTCAAAATAAGTCTTGAATATTTGTGTGACTGTAAATCATTTTATAAAGTGAATTTATTTTTAAATTAGGAAAGAGGTCATTTATTTTAGCATGAATTAAAAAAGAAATAGATTTATATAAATTGAAACGGAGAGAGTATTTCTTAAACTGTATAGAAAGTCATAGTGGAAACGGAGGGAGTACTTCACAAACATCTTGGATTTTCTTTTTGTATGTCCCATCTTTGGGCAGAGTGTAGTCTGTTCACAACCACAAGTTAAGTTGGATTTTTTTTATTTTTTATTTTTTGCTTAGATTAGTCTTAAGCAGATGTTTTCTAGAGAAATTGTACGGCGTAAAACTTACTTATTTTTCATTTTTTCGAATGAGTTTAAATTTCATATAATGACCGCGTAAACAATTTTATTTACACAATTGAGTCCTGCATAAGGTAATTACAATTAAATTTTCAAGATAAGCATAAATTAATAATCTGATAAAGATGATATAAGAAACATGTTATGATATGTCAAATTATACTGATCGACATCGTACATTATATTGTATATCACAAAGCATTTTCAAGAACTCTGGCACGCTCATTAATTCTTATCCATCTATGTCCATATATCATTCATTGTCTTTGTGACTTTGTCCCATATCCTATAGATGGATGAATGATATGAACCAGCAAAAGCTAAGTTATAATCACAAACTAATGAGGAAATATCGGTTTTAATATGTCCAAATTTAGTTGTATGTGCCAAAATTATAAAAACAGAGCTCGTGAATAGGGCAATGTCAACTAGTTGGACCCGATGACACACGTGGAACTGAACTTTTAGGTCAATTAATATTGAGTGCTATGCCATTTATGAGTTACTTTGTGATCCCTCTGTCTCAAATTATCTGGCGTAATTTTTAAAAAGGAAAATTAAACTGAGTGTTATTGGGACATCTAATTTATCAATTTTGGCCCAACTATCCACTTCTTAATCCAATTGTCCCTTCGTTAATTTAGTTTGCAAGATGCTCTATTTTTTGGATCTATCTCTCTCATGGCTAGGGGTGGGCATGGTATGATAGATACCGATTACCATACCAAAATCGAATTTTTTTATACCGCAATTTCGGTATTATGGTATTTGGTATTGTAATTGATATGCATTTTAAAAAATTTTGGTATTCGTTACGGTAGTCGATATATATAAAGAAAATACTGAAATACCGAATATCATACCGAAGTATATAATTACATATACAATTCATATATCTTGGTACTATTATAATACTAAACAAATATATAAACTAGTATTCTTACAAAACTAATTGTTTAAACGCTGGAACTTTGACTACTCTATCGTGATTTAAATGTCTTTTTTGTGTAAATGATTTACAAAGGGAATTGCTTGTACGTCCTTTTGAATATTTTTATATGTCTAATGTGTTAGTGCGATATAATTGACACGTTTCTTGAATAGCCGAAGTCATAATTCTCTACGATATGAGTACATGTATGCCGAAATCGAAAAAACTATGGTACTTAATTCGGTATGGTATATAATGGTATAGTATCTTTAGAAACCGAAAACCGAAATTGTCGTACCGAAATTTCAAATACCGTATCATGCCCACCGCTACCCATGGCTTCTCCAACTCAACTAACTCATTTCCCTTCTCCCCATATTCAAGGAAATCAAAGATCTGTTCTCACCATCGGTAAGCCTAATGTGCGTATTGCAGATGATTGGTCTATTCAAATTTCATAAGAAGTTGGTAGTTATGATGAAGCTTACATTTTCCACATTTTCCTCTTCTCCATTCATCATGTATTAGATTGGAAGAATTAAACATCGGTGAAGATCGGAAGAAGGGATAACTCAGATAAGTTAGAAAACTTGATTCCGATAATCAGAATTTTGAGGAGACAAAACATTAACCGAGCTACTAACACGGTACGTATTAACAATTAGTTTTCAAAGAAACTAGCATAACCAACATAAAACAAATCTAAATTGAATTGATGTAGAAGAATATAAAGTAAAGTTTGATCATCTAGAACAATATAAAGTAAATTATGACCATCTAAATTAAAGAGTTCATCGCTTTGTCAAATACAATAAATATGGTGAGAACAAATATAGTAACTTTTTAGTTTCATTAAAAAGGCATCAAACAGATGCAAACAAAAGCAGCTGAGCAACTTATACATAACTATACCAAAACATAGTGATTTCGTGTGTTTATAAAAAATTATACAAAGCATATACAATACACATATAGAGTATTAATGTTTATATATAGTTATACGATAGAACATATACATTATCTATACATTGGGCTATATCACTACAAACTAGATACGTGGGCCATACGTATGGATTATTTTTCCTTTTTAAAAATAGTTATCTCAAATTATTTATAATATAGTATGAAACCCACGCCGTGGGAAAAAGTCTCTTTTACTCATTTTTTTTAGAATTTGCGTTTGACAAAGACATATATGTCTCTTTGTAAAATGAAGCATTCCTTCGTGAATCTTTTCTCCATGCATACAGATATCCAAACAAAGTAAAATGTAGTACAAAGTATGAAGGCAATATTTCTTTAAGAATAAAATTGTCTCAAAACTTTCATTAGTTCTATTTTATTCTATTTATTTTCTGGCAGTAAATTTATACGTGCGTATTGATAGTGTAAAAATTATCATAAAAATTTACCATAGAGTTTAATCAAGTTCGATGCATTCTCGATGCAAAACAACGTATGTTTGTACAATCAAGTAACTAAAACAGTGTACATTGTGTAAAAGAATAACACTATTGGTGCATGCAACTTAATTAAATACATTACCTTATAAGCTACTACCTTGATATTGTAAATTTTATTTTAGGATTAATGCATCGACTTATAGTGACATTTCTTGATTGATATTAGGATTTGTCTTGATTGATCTTCCATATCCTAGTGTCTCCATCATAGATTTAATTTCTATTATGATTAGGAGAAGATCACAATTCTTTATTAATTGATTCTTTTCTTATTAGCTGATTTGCTCTGTTGTATATATACACATTCATATCAATAAAATAAAACACTTCTCTCTAACAGTAAAGTTTTATATGGTATCAAAGCTCTAAAAATCTTCACTTTTTTTTTTTTTTTTGAGTTTGTGCTTTCTCGTTGTTGACAACAATGGTTCCAACCAATTCCTCTACTGAGAATACCTCAACCACACCTTCTGTTGTGGCCGCCTCCCAAACAACACAACCCATCGGTAGTTGATCAATATCAATGTTGTTGCCTAGAAACCTCTAAAGCTCAATAATACAAACTACCAAATATCATTGAGAAATCATCCTCACTACGTATGACTTTCTCCAATTTATTGAACAACCACCAAGTCCAACAGCCGCACCTTTTCATCAACGATAAGATGATTTCAATCGGAGTATCATTATTGTCTCTCTTTCTCCTGATACTGGTCCCTTTTTCATTAATGGCAAGTCTTTCTATGCTCTCTGAAAATATTTGGAGGCAACTTACTCAAAGCCATCGCGTGCTCGTATCATGAGTCTTAGTGAGTCTCTAAGCAACATGAAATTGGTAACCTCTCCATTACTTCTGACCTACACAAGATCAAATAAATATGTAGAGCTTTAGCCCTGGTTGGCGTTAAAAACATCATGGATGAGATCTTCATTCATGCTCTACGTGGACTTCCACCAGAATATGATACTATTACTGCAATTGTGCATACCCGAGAAACTCCTGTGACGTTCGAAAGCTTCATGAGAAGCTCCTTATTTTTGAGTAGAATATCATTCTCTTACCTTTCTCTACCACAGTTTCAATTACAACAATTTTTTTCGCTAAACCTTCACCCCACAACAACCGGTCCTGACGCAATCATGCTTCGCGTCCAAGAAACAACTCGGCTTCTACAAATAGATCTATTGATAGCAATTTTGGTGTTTTACTTGCTAGTCATAACAACCAAAAGAATCATCCTCGTATTACTTGTCAGCTTGTGATAAGATTAGCCATCAGGTGAAGTGATGACAAAAATTACTGGCAACTCTTTCTCTATTCAATGGGTCTGGATTAGATGCAGATACAAGAAAAAATGTCCAGTCTCAATCACAACAGTCACGTGCCTACTATGTAACTCACAACACCAACAATGACTAAAATTGACTTGTTGATTATGGTGCCTCGCATCACATCTCGCAAGATCTCTAAAATATGTCCCTTCCCTTAAATTATGACGGAGGTGAAGACATTATGCTTGGTGATGATAAAGCACAAAAATCACCCATACAAGATTCACTTTTGTACCTTCATCTTCTCAACCTTAAACTTTGTTCAATATTTTATGTGTTCGTAAGGTGAAAAACACTTTATTTATTTTAATCAACTTTGTAATGACAATTATATCTCTGTGAAATTCTCCCCTTATTAATTTGTTGCGAAGGACTTTTGCAGGGGGGCACCTCTACTAGTAGGGAAATCTGAAAAAAAATATTTATCCATGACTATCTTCTTTCTAGTCGCCAACTGTCACGACCTAACCGGAGGGCCATGATGGGCACCCGGAGCTAATGGCCCTTCGGAGCTAACCCACCGGGCACCTCTCATCGTACATTCACATTCATCTCTAGGTGAGCCATATAGCCTATTAACAATTCTATGCCTCAATAATGCCATTATCAATGGCTAAAATACCTTTATATATCAACGTCAACAACTATGCCCTTACACATATACACAATCCGACAAGGCTAACAAAATAATATACCAAAACGTGAGCCGACAAGACAAAAGACATCTACTATACATGACTGTCTAGGAGCCTCTAAGAAGAGTATGGATATCATCATAAGGATGGGACAAGGCCCCGCCATGCCCATACATATACAAAAAAGTACCAACGACGACTGCCGACTCAGAATCAAGCGGAGCCTCTGCATTCTACGAGCAAGGATCCATGGGTCAAGTCTATCTCCCGTCCACTCGCGGGAATGACGCAGCGTCTACAAATAAAAGGACGTCAGTACGAATAATGTCCTGAGTATGTAAAGCATAATCAACAACGTAATAGAAGCATGAGAAATAATATAAGATAGAAAAGTCATGGAATGAAAGAGCCATTTATACCTCTGGCGACGTTCATCATATTTACTTACCCTCTTTCTAATAGGAGACTTCCATTTCATACATTTATACATATAGTAGTATCATACCCGACCATAAAGGTTCAATATCTTGCATACTCGACCATGATAAGGTTCGGTGTTATACATAGCTAGCCCTACCAAGGCTCAGTGTCATCCGTACCCAACTGCAGTGGTGTGCGCGTGATAGATATCATACCCGGCCATATAAGCTCGGTGTTCTTAGTAGTCATACTTTAGTATATAAATATATATACATAGGAGTACATTTATATCCTCAACATCATCATCATCATTTTCATTATATCCTTCCTTAGAGGATCAACTATCATAGGATGGGACCAATGGTATCGTGAGAATATCAAGATCATGAGCTTTAGTGATTTTAGGAATGAAATCATCATGGAAGATACTATGGATTCCACATGAGGGTATACATCAATGGGATCATGCCTTAAGAAAGAAGGGTTAGCCTTACATACCTCTTTGTCCTCTTAACTACTTAACGTTCACCGCCTAAGCTTGAGAAATCTACATTTAAAAGGATTCATACCATGGTTAAGTCTTAGAGACACTCTTAAATTCAAACTAGAATAGTTCATGAGCTAACGGAAATTGGGCAGCATTTCCCCTATTTCATCTACTTCTACCAAATTCCAAAACAACTCCCAATCAACAATGACATTATCAACAATACCACAATCAAGAGACTTCATTCAAGTTAAGCATCATTCAATCCCCACAACTCCTCTCAAGATCACTAATAATAATAATCTCAACACACTTCATATACACTTACACACAATACTTCCTCAACATCATTAGACTCACCCACAACAAAGTTATACTCATAACATGCCAAGAATATCAATTCAGGTTAACATATAGCTCAAAATGTCCTCAATTTCCTACTTGAACTCCATTTTCATTTTTCTTCCTTCCCCCACATGGTATAACAATCAAACAACCTCAACCATAGGTAGAAGATGTAAAAACTTACCTTAATCTCACAAGAACAAGTCTTGAATCAACTTACTCCACCAAAGTGAAAAATCCTAACATCAACACCCAAGGAAAACATGAGCTCCACAAGCCCTAGCAAGCTTCTTAGCACTTGAACCTCTTCATTCTTTTTGATTTTCTTGGGTTTTCGCTTGGATTAGTTATAGACCTTGAGAGAGGGTTTTAGAGAGCTCAAGGATCTGTTTTGGGGAAATAATGAGTCTAAATGAAGTGGGACAAAATATATAAAGCGTGACTTAAAAACCTGACGGCAATTTTGCGCCCACTTTGACGGGCCGTCAAAATTCCTACGGGCCGTCAAAATGCTTCGTCAAACTGCCCAGTCAAACATGGCTCACTGTGATTGTTTTACACTGGGAAGATCCAATTTGACGGGCCGCAGGAATTTCTGTGGTCCGTCAAAGTGCCCAGCTTTGCATAGCTCACTGTAACCGTTATACGGTGGTGCTCCACCATTTGACGGGCCATCAAATATCCTACGGTCCGTCAAAGTGCCATCTTCCGATAAGTCTCTCCTTTCGATTCGTTTGACTCCCAATCCCAGGAACCTTCTTGGCACTTGCATAACACTTCATTAACCATACAAGAGGCCCCATAGCCCCTCCTCAAGACATTACTAAATAAATATTAGCTCAATTATAGCAAAAACCTTTCCAAACATGACTTACATCTCACTTCCTTCAACGAACTTAGTTCCACATACTCATATGACTTCAAAATCCTATGGTACACACTTTAAGCTATCTAATACTTTCCTTAATCTCGTAAGGACTTCTTATTCACCTTAAGCTCGAATTAGTCTACTCTCAATGCAATAAGTCCGAAATCTTAGAGGTGTAACATTCTTCCCCCCCTAGAAACATTTGTCCTCGAATGTTTAACTTTTGGGGATTCTACAAAAATTTCGCTAGAGTTTGCCCTGTAATATGGCACTACCATCCTGTCACAGCAACCCAAAATATATCACCTCACAGGGCTACAACAACAACATCAACAACCATGGCCACACACGACCAAGAAAACATCGAAGAAAGCATTACATACCTGGGGGCAACGGCATCTTTGCCTGAGTCTACTCTAAAGGTGGAAATAAATGCGGGTACCTAAACTTCATGTCTTCTTCCACTTCCCAGGTCATTTCCTCTCTGTTATTATTTCTCCATAAGACTTAAACTGAAGCTACATCTTTAGTTCTGAGTCTCTGTGCTTGCCTATCTAGAATGGCAATGGAATATTCTTTGTAGGATAATTGCTCAGTGACTTGAACATCATCTACCGGTACAACTCTAGAAGGATCTTCGATACACTTACGACATGGAAACTGGATGGACTGACTCCAAATCCGAAGGTAGATCTAATTCATAAGCCACTTGCACTACTAAAAAAACGGGAAAAACCGACGATGAAAACCGACGGACCGCGTCGGTTTTTTTAATGAATCGACGGGAAACCGACCCTTTATGGTCTGTCGATTTTCATAGCCTCGCTTTTTGGAAACCGACGGACTGCGTCGGTTACGTAGTCCGTTGGGTTTTATCCAATAATTTTAAAAAATTAAAAATTAAAAAAACAGACGGACTGAGTCAGTTTTTTTAATTTATGATTTTTTATCTTATATAAAAATAATATATATTTTATGAAAAACCGAGGCACTGCGTCGGTTTTTTCATAAAATTTAAGAATTAATTTCCAGAAAACCGACGGACTGAGTCGGTTTTCCATCGGTTTTCTGGAAAATTTGCAAAATTAATTTCCAGAAAACCGACGGACTACGTCAGTTTCTTTTCGTCTTTCTCGGAAAATTTCCCGCATGCAATTCAAGCATTTTCTCAGTACCCACACCGTACGTAAACCAAAGCACCAAAAAGTCGCTCAAAACTAGCATTAAAATGCTCCAAATCAATTCTAAAAAGAGCTACAACACATAAAATCACCTAAGTAATAATAAAACACATCAAACACTATCTAAACACATCAAATACGATCTAAATAGACCTTCAAAGTTCGTAAATATTTAAATGTCCAACCAAAAGTACCATTAACTAGTTTTAACATAAGTCCATTATTAAATCCAAACTACTACAATCGATCATCCTAAGGACCGGCTACGTAATCACCGTCATCATTATCTTCCGGGTCCTGGGAGGGAAGGGGGCACACCAAATGGTCCGCATGCAATGTGGCTTTTAACTTGTGTCATGAGCGATTCAAGGCTCGCTTTTATGGTGTTACTTTCCTCAACTCTTTTTGCCTCACCTCCCGCCCACTTTCCTATTAAGTTCAAAGAATTTGCCGCGCCATATCCGCGACCCGAACACCCTCAACTCCCTCAGCCTTGTCGAGAAGACCCTTCACCTCGCAATCCCGACCGAAGGCGACAAAGTTGTTCCTCGGGGGCCTAGACCGTACGCTCACCTCCTTTTGTACTCCTCCAACCGCTCTACACCAAAAATCTATCTCTAATTTCGGTGGAGGACGGTCGATGCTCAAAGCCGAGTCATCGTACCGGTCCACATCATCCATAAATTGCGTCTGTATATTAAAAAAAATGTAACTTAGTATATAACGAATATATCATAATTAAACTTATACATAATTACTTAAATAATAAAATTATCACTTACATAGGAATTACGAGCCCTGTCCTCAACCCATACGGTCGGATCCGACTCATGCTTCTTTTGTGTGGGTCTTTAGGAATAGCTCAGCTCGATCCCCGAGTTGGCATCTCTGGTTTCGTAGCTTTTTTCTCGCAAAAAAAAAAAAAAAAAAAAAAAGAAGTTAAATATAAAATTAATAACTAAATAATGATATATTGATCGTAGGTAACTTTAAAAGTATAAAATTACTTACCATTGTCCTAGCCACATGCTCGACTTCGCACCCGCAGTGCAAAGAGCCACCTTTCGGGATGCACGGCGCCTTTGCCTCGCTCGTACTTAGCGATAAACTCGGAGTTTGCCAATATGCTTTAAGTTTCTCCCATCGTCTCGCCGTTTAGCCATTTGGGCATCTTCACATAAGTTCTAGCCCTCGAAAACCAATCGACAACCTTGCACTCCCCTTCTCTCTCAAAGTTTGCAAGAACCCTATCATTGTCCATCGGATCCCATGTACAATACATCTGTAAATCAAATAGCTAATGTTAGATGATTTATATAAAAGTAAATTCAAGTTATGAAATGTATAATAAGATGCATACGTTAAACTCTCTAAACATAGCCTGTCGAGTATCATATGGGATTTCACCCCATGAAGTATAAAAATGATCGCCATAAAGCATCCGAACAACATCTAGCAAGACTTTTGTAGTGTCGTGATTTGGATAGAACCTGCAGTTAAAAAATTTAATGCATATTAGATTAAGATGAAAAAAAAACTTTAGAAAAACTTAATAAAAGACAATCTTACCCAACTCCTCGTGCACGATGAAAATCCGACCCATCGCATCTCTATCTTCCGTATGTAAACCATGATATATCAAGTTCAGACAGAGCCGGTGCAAAGGTGGAGCAGGTGTGCAAGGTGTGCAGGAGGACGAAGATGGGTCCGAGACCGGTCGGGATGGCCGACTGTGCTCGTAGTCGTTATCTCTAAGGCGCAAATTAGATACACTCGGAGGTGTACCATTTGGAGAAGGAGAAGTGAGACAAAGGTCGGTGTTAGGAGATCCGCCATACGGCGGGTACACATAGGTATAGGTATAGAAAGAGGATAGGTAAATGATGCCGCCGAGGTGGTGCTCGCCGAAAGACCCACCGACCTGCATCGTCCAGATAAGAGCTGTGCATAAAGAGTAGACTGAGACATGGAGCTAACGGAATGGACTTACTACTAGTAGCCGTAGGATCTATAGTCTCTTATCTTTTCTTACTAGTACCTCCAAACTTCTCTACCTCTACTCTCTACCTCTACCTTGATCACTACCACCCTCGCATATCCGCATACATAAAATTAATAACTCAATAATGATATATTGATCGTAGGTAAAAATTTAACAAGTATAGAATTGTGTTATTATCAAGTATAGAACAAACTAACATGCAACTAGCTATCCTCCCACTCATCCTCACTTGTTTCATTTTCATCAGATGATTCTTCCTCATCTCTTGTTTCAGGTCCATCGGTCGATTCTTCCTCAACATTTTCTATGATAGTTACATCATTTTCATCAACTTCTTCTAATATGTGTGAGGATGTTCCACTATTTTCTAACTCTCGTGTCAACCGTTTGATGAACAATCGGGTACATCATTTTGATACGCCACATCTAATGCATTATCGACCTTAATCCTCCCACAAAGCTAGTCTTTATAACCACCCACCAATCAGCCTTATCCCTACGTAAAGGATATGGAGCATAATACACTTGCTTAGCATTTTGTGCAATTATAAAGGGATCATAGCGATTGTATTGTCTTGTGTGTTTGATTTCAATTACATTATGTTGACGATTCACCTTGTACACTTTTTGGCTTGGATCAAACCACTTGCACCGAAATAATGTTATCTTCTTCTTAGGGCAACCTGGATACTTAAGTTGTATGATCTCCTGCAAGACAATCGTAATAATCAATAGTTACACCGCTACCATCAGCATCGCCTTTAATGCACACTCCACTATTATTCGTCTTCTTATATTGAGAAACTTCTTCGGTTTGATACTTGTAGCTATTAACAATGTACTTTTTCATTGTCCTAACTTCATTGCCTATATATTTCACAAATTGGGAATGTTCTCCTGTATGATAAACCTATATAATAAGGAGGAAAATTAAAATTCAATAACTTTTATGTATCCTACATTTAATTGAAATTATGCAATGAATTTCCACACCACAAAATCGTACGACGACGGGAAAACTTAGAATATATGGCTTCATCGCCTCAAGTTCTACGAAGTAACCGTCGATATATGCAAGACTTTCATTAGTTTCACTCGAATTAGCTACCCATTTAATTCAAGAATATAATTCGACACTCTCCAATATATACTTGAATTTGGTGGCAATTGAGCAAAACATGTCACGGTCGATTGCCTCTCCATACTACTCGGGGTTCATTTTGGAGGCGTTTTAGTAACCTCGTCCGGTTGATTAAATATGGACATTGGTGGGCTAGTTAGGATCAACCCCACCCTTATCATTACGGTTGGGCCTATTTCTTCTACGACACTTGCTCTCCGAAATAATATGAACAGAAATGCGTTGTTTTCTTTGCAAGATACGCTTCACAAATAGATCCTTCAATCTTAGATCTCTGCTTAGCCAATTTTTTGCATTTGCCAATGGTCATGCACACATGTTTAATATCAATAGGAACAGTAATTAGTTAACAAAATACTGTTAAAGAAAAAGCTAGTAAGTTTGGTTACTTACCTCTCGAAAGGATACATTCACCTAGTTTGGACCGGGCCTCCAAGGCGCGCCTCTTGTACAAGATGAATGGGAAGATGTTCCATCACATCAAAAAATCCACATGGAAAGATCTTCTCGAGCTTAGTTGTAATGATCGGTATATTCGTTCCATTCTTTGAAGGTTTTCTACCGTCAAAGTGTTAGAACATAAATCCTTGAGGAACAAACTTATCTCTGTGATTGGTTTCCATATTCTTTCCGGTAGGCGGCTAAATTCAATAGGAATCAAAGTTTCCATGAAAACATGGCAATCATGACTTTTCATACCAATCAATTTTCCTTCATTCATATCAAAGACGCTTGTCAAAATTAGACGCATACCCTTACCTCGGGCATCCGCAAATTCTTAACCCATTGACAAATCAAGTCGTTTCTCCTCCAAAGTGAATGAAAAACTAGCCTTGGGCTTGAACACTTTATTATTCGCTAACTCTTGCAAGTTCAATTCAGGGCGCCTACAATATTCCTTTAGGTCCAATCTAGCTTTTGGATTATCTTTTGTCTTGCCTTTAACATCCATAAAAGTGTTGAACAAATTATCAAAGTAATTTTTTTCAATATGCATCACATCAAGATTATGCTATAGAAGATTATCCTTCCAATACGGTAACTCCCAGAATATGCTCTGTTTAGTCCAATTATGTTCAACACCATAACCAGGTAGTCTATAAGAGGCAACTTTTGTGACCTTAGGCAAGTGACAAACCCTCCCCCAAAATTCTTCTCCTGATAATGTTCGAGGTGGGAGATCATTTTCAGTTTTATTCTTTCTAAATGCTTGTTTCATTTTCCTGAATTAGTGATCCATAGGCAAGGATTGATGATGACAATCAAATCATGAATTTTTGTGGCCATGTTTTAAAGTGAAAGCGTTACTAGTTTCCATGCAATGAGGACAAGCAAGTTTCCAGCAGTCATCCAACCAGATAACATCCCATACGCAGGAAAATCGTTAATAGTCCACATCAAAGAAGCACGCATATTGAAATTGCTCTTAGTTGATATATCATATGTCACTACACCTTCACACCACAATTTTTTTGACTCATCAATCAAAGGTTGTAGATAGACATCAATCAAAACTTTTGGATTACGAGGACCAGGGATAACACAATTTAGGAATACATAGGGACTTGTCATACACATCTCAGGCGGTAGATTATATGGAGTAAGAAATACGAGCCAACAAGAATAGGGTGCAGCCGAATGAAACAGTATGGTGTGAAACCATCCGCACACAATCCCAAACGAATGTTTCTTGGTTCACTAGCAAAATCAGGATAAGTTCTATCAAAATGTTTCCACGCTTCTCCATCTGATGGATGACACATAACACCAGGTGGCCTTCTATTTTCGCTGTGCCATCTCATGTGAGGAGCATAATTCGGCGATGCAAACAACCTCTTTAACCTAGGTATAATAGGTAAATAATGCATCACCTTAATTGGAACCGTCTTCCCACTAGGTGTCTGTTTATAACGCGCATGTCCACATATTTTACATTCATTTAAATCAGCATCTTGCTTATAGAACAACATACAACCGTTTGGACAACAATGAATTCTATCATACGACAATCCTAATTTGGAAACCAATCTCTTTGCTTCATAGTAACTCTTAGGTATGTCGAATTCTGGACTAACTAGTTCCCCTACAAGCTTAATCATTGAGTCCATAGCAACCCAAAGAACAATTCAATCGATACGATTTGATGTTAATCATTCTAAACAAATGTACAACTTAGAATGCCGACTCCCTACCCAAAGTGGACGACTAGCCTCTTCACAATTCTTGATAGAAGCGCATTGCTTCTTCATTGTGAGGTTCCTCAAAATTTTGCTTAGGTTCAAACCTGCATCGTGCGCCAAAAGCATCATTAACCATATCATTAACTCTATCATATTGGACATGACTATATTCCCCGCGACACACTACTTTCTACCGACAACCATATTGTAAAATATACCATTGACCCCATCCTCTCTATGATCGGACCCAAACATAATATTTCTCGCTTAAATCCATGACTATATAAATGAACCCTAACCGCTTCCGGTTTCAAATACTTCATACACCGGCAATGAGAACAAGGACACCTAATTACCCCTTCATTTTGAAAAGGGTGAAGTGTCATTACATGTGTGATAAACCCATCAACACCTTCAACAAATTCATCATGTACACCCACACGATTACTATTATTCATATTATACATCCACATACGATCCATCTACAAAAATATACCCATAAATTATTGAGGTTATAGAAATATATTATAACTTAAGAATTCTAACTTAAAATATAACTTAAGAAAACACAATCCCAACCACTTCTAACTTTGAATTCTCAATAACAATTCTAACTTTAATAATTTATAAATTCTAACTTTAATATAATTTTGAAAAGCACAATCCCAACCAATTCTAACTTTGAATTCTCAATAACAATTCTAACTTTAATAACTTATGGATTCTAACTTTAATTCTAAAAATTGAAAAGTAAATCTAGTCAAATAAAGTCTACATTTTAGTTTTGAGGTTATAGAAATATTATAACTTAATAATTCTAACATAACTTAATAATTCTAACTTTGAAAAGCACAATTCCAACCAATTCTAAAAATTGAAAAGTAAATCTAGAGAAATAAAATCTACATTTTAGTATTGAGGTTATAGAAATACTATAACTTAACAATCTCAACCAATTCTAATTTGGAATGATCAATAACAATTCTAATAACTTATGGAATTCTAACAAAAAGCACAATCCAATAAAAAAAAACAAAAAAAAAACTAGTCAAATAATTAAAGTATACATTTTTGCACATATTCAACATCAGTAATATTACAAAGAATGATAACTAAGCTAACACAAATACATTGAGAAAGAACATGAAATATAGCACAATCTCAAGCCAAAAAAAAAAAAAAATGACAACTAAACTAGTCAAATAAAGTTTACATTTTTTTTCACAAATTCAACATTAATAACATTGCAATGATGTTTAACAAAGCTAAATAGATTAGCATTAGGCCTAAAATCTACAAATAAAACTAAAATTGAAAGAATTTTAAAAGCCCAAATTTAAGAGAAACTAACCTCAATTAATTAACTTCAAAACGGGTCTGGGGTTGGTGGGGACGAGCTGCGCAGGCGGCGGCGCTGGGTGGCGGGGAATGGGCGGCGGGGCTGGGCGGGGGGGAGGGGGCGGCGGGTAGCTAGGGGTTGAGGAGAATGGGAGTTTAATTGGGAAGAGGAGAAGAAATGGGTATGAAAACCCGTCTGGAATGTTTTTAAAGAAAAACCGACGGACAAAACCGACCCTGTCCGTCGATTTTTCCCGCACGTTTGACCAGATTTGACCCAAAAATAAAAATAAAATTAAAAAAAAGGAAACCGACTCTGTCCGTCGGTTTCCTAAAAAAAAATTGTTTATTATTTTTTTAAAAAACAAATTGAATTGCATATTATTTAAAATATTTTTAAAAATAAAGCCGACGTCGTCCATCGGTTTTATATTAATTTTTTTTTTTAATAAAACCGACGTGGGACGTCGATTTTTTTTGGTGGATATATATTTTCAAAATTCTGCCAAAAAAACCGACGTCGTCCGTCGGTTTTCTAATTAAAATAATTAAAAAAAAATTAGAAATGTAAAAAACCGACGTAGGGAGTCGGTTTTCAGTTCGTTTTTTAAATCGACGCTATTTTTTGTCCGTCGATTTTTGGCAGTTTTTTAGTAGTGTTGGCCTACCTTACGTACAATCTCATAAGGTCCAATATATCGAGGACTAAGCTTGCCCTTTTTGCCAAATCTCATGACGCCCTTCATTGGCGACACCTTCAAGAATATCTAATCTTTCACTTGAAACTCTAAGTGCCTTCGACAATTATCTGCATAGGATTTCTGACGACTCTGAGCTGTTAATAACCAATCCTGTATGAGCTTGACTTTCTCTATAGCTTGCTGGATCAAGTCTGGCCCTATCAGTTTAGCCTCCCCTACTTCGAACCACCCAATAGGCGATCTGCACTTGCACCCATACAAAGCCTCATACGGGGCCATTTGGATGCTAGAATGATAACTATTGTTATACGCAAATTCAATAAGAGGTGAGTGATCATCCCAACTACCTCCAAAATCCAATACACATGCCCGTAGCATGTGCTCTAGAGTCTGAATGGTACGCTCAGCTTGCCCATCTGTCTGTGGATGAAATGTTGTACTAAGACTCACTTGAGTCCCCAAACCTTCTTGAAAAGACTTCCAGAAATTTGTGATAAACTGTGTCCCTCTATCGAAAATAATAGATACTGGAACACCATGGAGTCGCACTATCTCTTTGACATAGAGCCTTGCATAATCTTTGGCTACATATGTAGTCCTAACTGGTAGGAAGTGAGCTGACTTCGTAAGTCTATCCACAATTACCCATATAGAATCATATTTATGCCTAGAATGAGGCAAGCTTGTCATGAAGTCCATATTAATCACTTCCTATTTCCAAGTTGGAATTTCCATAGCTTGCAACAATCCACCGGGCTTTTGATGCTCAATTTTCACTTGCTGACAATTAGGACATTGGGCCACGAACTCCGCTATGTCTTTCTTCATTCCATTCCACCAATATATGGATTTAAGATCATGATACATTTTCGTTGCTCCTGGGTGAACAAAATAATGGGAACAATGGGCTTCTCTCAATATTTGGTGGCGTAATCTTGTGGCATCTGGAACACATAACCTACCTCAGCATCGGAAAACTCCATCTCCAGAAATCTCAAATGATGACTTCTTCTTCTGAGGAAGTGTATCCCTGTAATGAACTACATGGGATCTTCGTACTGGCGCTCTTTCACTTCAACCACTAGTGACGACTGCTGAATTCTGAATGGTAGCTCCCACATTGCCTGAGTCCACTACCCGAACTCTTAGGCTAGCTAATTGCTGGAGCTCACGAGCTAACTCTCTTTTCTCTGGCTGAACATCACATAAACTTCCCATAGATCTACGGCTAAGAGCATCAGCCACAACATTCGCCTTCCCGGGATGATATAGGATGTTAACATCATAATCTTTCAATAACTCCAACCATTGCCGTTATCATAAATTCAATTTTTTCTGCTTGAAAATATACTGAAGGCTCTTGTGATCCATATAGATATCCACATGGACATCATACAAATAGTGTCTCCATATCTTCAATGCATGAATCATCGTAGCTAACTCAAGATCATGGGTTGGATAATTTTTCTCATGTTTTCGCAACTGCCTTGAAGCATACACAATCACCTTATCATGTTGCATCAACACACACCCTAATCCAACGCCTGAAGCATTATAATAGATAACATAGCCTTCCGATCCCTCTGGAAGTGTCAGGACTGGGGCAGAAGTTAATCTATTCTTTAACTCTTGAAAACTACGTTCACAAACATCCGTCCATTGGAATTTAGCTGATTTTTGAGTTAGCTTTTTCAATAATGCAGAAATAGAAGAAAAGCCCTCTACAAATCTTCTGTAGTAACCTGCTAAGCCCAGAAAACTATGAACCTCCAAAGGCGTTGTAGGCCTTGGCCATGTCTTCACGGCCTCAATCTTCTGGGTATCCACCCGAATACCATCGGCTGAAATAATATGCCCCAAAAAGGTCATCGAATTCAACCAAAACTCGCACTTTGAAAATTTTGCAAATAGCTCTCGAGTTTGGAGAACTCTAAGGACAGTACGTAAATGATCCGCATGTTCTGCCTCGGACCGAGAATACACCAGGATATCGTCAATGAACACAATAACAAATAAATCTAAGAAAGACCTGAACACATTGTTCAACAAATCCATGAATACTGCCGGTGCATTAGTTAGCCCAAACGACATTACCCGGAACTCGAAATGACCATATCTTGTTCTGAAGGTCGTCTTAGGAATATCTTCCTCCCTTACTCTCACCTGATGATACCCGAAACTCAAATCTATTTTTGAAAACCATCTGGCACCCTACAATTGATCAAATAAATCATCAATCCTTGGAAGCGGATATTTGTTCTTGATCGTCACCTTATTCAGTTGCCCATAGTCAATGCACATTCGCAAGGAGCCATCTTTCTTCCTTACAACAACGGGTGCTCCCCACGGGGATGAACTAGGCCTTATGAAGCCTTTCTCAAGCAAGTCCTTCAATTCTCTCAACTCTTCGAGAGCCATTCTATTAGGAGGAATAGATATGAGTTTAGTATCCAGTAGCACATCAATAGCAAAATCAATCTCCCTCTCTGGAGAAAGGACTGGAAGCTCATCCGGGAATACATCTGGAAACTCATTCACTATTGGGACAGACTAAAGAGTTGGCTATTCGACTTCTATATCTTGAACCCGGACTAAATGGTAAATACAACTTTTTGCAATCATTTTCCTTGCCTTGAGATAGGAAATAAACCTACCTCTCGGAGACGCCGTATTTCCCTTCCATTCCAAAACTGGTTCTCCCGGAAACTGAAAGCGAACTATCCTCATTCTACAATCAACATTGGCATAGCAAGAAGCCAACCAGTCCATGCCCATAATAACATCAAAGTCCACCATTTTCAACTCATGTAAATCAGCCATAGTATGATGATCACAAATCACGACTATACAATTTCTATATACTCGACTAGCTATTATCGGTTCACCAACGGGTATCGATACCTCGAAAGGTTTAATTGACTCCGGTTTCAACCCAAATCGACCAGCAATATAAGGAGTAACATATGACAATGTGGAGCCCAGATCTATCAAAGCATATACATCATGAGAAAATATCGATAATATACCTGTGACGACATCAGGGGAAGACTCAAGATTCTATCGCCCAGCTAATGCATAAATACGGTCTTTGAGGGCCACTAGAACTAGGAGCTCCTCCTTTACCTCTACCATGGCTGACTGGCGTTTGTGAACCTTGCCCTAGAGGGCGTATAGATGACGAAGAACCAGTCACTGACCCTAAGGGTTGGGCCCTACCCCTACCACCAATTGAGGGGAAGTCACGCATGATATAGCTTGGCCGACCACATGTATAGCAAACATCTGAGCCTAATCGACACTGGCCCCAATGTAACTTTATGCACTGAGAACATCGTGGCATGGGTGGCCTTGCTTGACCCGAGTCACCTCTGAAATGAGAACCTGAAGCCCTAAAACTCTTACTCGGCCCAGAGTGAGTAGATCTATCAAATCTCTGGCTCGTAAATCGCGGAGGCGCGCTAGTCATGGGATGGCCTGAATGCCTAGAAAACTGCTGTCTTTTCCCTCCTCTAAACTCACCAATTGGACCCGAAGATCTAGCTCTCTTGTGATAACCTTTGTCAAGCTCACGCTCACCTCTTTGCGATTGTTGGCTTTCCTTCAAATTCTGGGCATGGGCTTGAATGCGAGAAATATCCATATTGTCCTGAAGGGACGCAGTCAAGCACTTATCCATCAAATGTGGCCCTAAGCCACTCACAAATCGGTGCACTCGATCACCCATATCCGCTACCATGGCCGGAGCATACCTAGCCAAAGAATTGAAGCGGAGACTATACTCTAAGGCACTCATACTTCCTTGCCTAAGATTCAAGAACTTGTCGGCTCTAGCCCGCCGAACCTCAGGGGGTAAGTAATGTCAAAGGAAAGCATCAATAAATTCTTGCCATACCGGGGGAGGTGCATTAACTCCCCTAGAAGACAACCACATCGTATACCAATGAACCGCAATAACCCGCAACCTATACGATGCTAACTCCACCGATTCAACATCGAAAGCATGCATTAACCGAAGTGTCCTCTGCATTCCATCAATAAAGTTTTGAGGGTCCTCATCCGGCTTTGACCTGAAGAACTCCGGAGGGTTCAAGCTAATAAAATCACGAGCTCTTGCACTAACCGCCCTATCACCATGACCCATTCCTTGTCGATGGGCCTGAGCGGCAACCAATTGAGTCAACTATTGAATGGCCTCTTTTTATCTCTTGGCCCGAAACCTCTGGTGGAGGAGCTGGGGGTGCTGGAGCTGGGGATGAGGCTCCCTTATGCTCCTCAGAAATAGGTAATGAGTGAGAGGACTGAGATTGAGCTACATTCTGGGACTCACCTTCCTCTACAGCCGTTGGCGGTACTCTTTCAGCCCACTTTTCTGCCACTGTCTTGCCCCTTTGGGCTGCTGTAGCTTTCCTCTTTATAGGCATTTCTGAAATACATAATACACGATTAAAAGAAAAGAAATCCTTATATCATGGCTATATCGCACGATCTTATGAAGAGAGAAGGTCATTCATTCCTAAAATGCCCACAGCCTTCTGTTTATAAGTGTGGCAGACAACACACCCATAAACAAGACTCTACTGGACACGGCTCGTAGACACACCCTAGGACGGAACTGCTCTGATACCACTTTTGTCACAACCCAACCAGAGGGCCATGACGGGCGCCCGGAGCTAACCCACCGGGCACCTCTCATCGTACATTCACATTCATCTCTAGGTGAGCCACATGGCCTATTAACAATTCTATGCCTCAATAATTCCATTTTCAATAGCTAAAACACCTTTATATATCAACGTCAACAACTATGCCCTTACACATATACACAATCCGATAAGGCTAACAACATAATATACCAAAACGTGAGCCGACAAGACAAAAGATTTCTACTATACATGACTGTCTATAAGCCTCTAAGAAGAGTATGAATATCATCATCAGGACGGGACAGGGCCCCGCCATGCCTATACATATACAAAAAAAAGTACCAAGAGCTGCAGCTTCGAATCAAATGGAGCTCCTCTATGTAGTCTCTGAGCAAGCAGTCTATGGGTGAAGTCTGTCTCCCTATCCACTAGCGGGCATGACGCTGTATCCATTAATAAAAGGACGTCAGTACGAATAATGTATTGAGTATGTAAAGCATAATCAACAACATAATAAAAGCATGAGAAATAATATAAGATAGAAAAGTCATGGAATGAAAGAGACATTTATACCTCTGGCGACGTTCATCATATTTTCTTACCCTCTTTCTAATGGGAAACTTCCATTTCATACATTTAAACATATAGCAGTATCATACCCGACAATAGAGATTCAGTGTCTTCCATGCCCGACCATCATAAGGTTCGGTCTTATACATAGCTAGTCCTACCAAGGCTCAGTGTCATCTGTACCCAACTGCAGTGGTGCGTGCGCGATAGATATCATACCCGACCATATAAGCTCGGTGTTCTTAGTAGTCATACTTTAATATATAAATATAAATACATATGAGTACATATATATCCTCAACATCATCATCATCATCATTTTCATTATATCCTTCCTTAGAGGATCAACTATCATAGGATGGGACCAATGGTATCGTGAGAATATCAAGATCATGAGCTTTAGTGATTCTAGGAATGAAATCATCATGGAAGATATTAAGGATTCCACATGAGGGTATACATTAATGGGATCATGCCTTAAGAAAGAAGGGCAAGCCTTACATACCTCTTTGTCCTCTTAACTACTTAACGTTCACTGCCCAAGCTTGAGAAATCTACATTTAAAAGGATTCAGGCCATGGTTAAGTCCTAGAGACACTCTTAAATTCAAATTAGAATAGTTCATGAGCTAACGGAAATTGGGCAGCATTTCCCCTATTTCATCTACTTCTACCAAATTCCAAAACAACTCCCAATCAATGATGACATTATCAACAATACCACAATCAAGAGACTTCATTCATGTTAAGCATCATTCAATCCCCGCAACTCCTCTCAAGATCACTAATAATAATCTCAACACACTTCATATACACTTACATACAATACTTCTTCAACATCATTAGACTCACCCACAACAAGGTTATACTCATAACATGCCAAGAATATCAATTCAAGTTAACATATAGCTCAAAATATCCTCAAATTCCTACTTGAACTCCATTTTCATTTTTCTTCCTTCACCCGCATGGTATAACAATGAAACAACCTCAACCATATGTAGAAGATGTAAAAACTTACCTTAATCTCACAAGAACAAGTCTTGAATCAACTTACTCCACCAAAGTGAAAAACCCTAACATCAACACCCAAGGAAAACATGAGCTCCACAAGCCCTATCAAGCTTCTTAGCACTTGAACCCCTTAATTCTTTTGGATTTTCTTGGGTTTTGGCTTGGATTAGTTTATAGACCTAGAAAGAGGGTTTTGGAGAGCTCAAGGATCTGTTTTTGAGGAAATAATGAGTCTAAATGAAGTGGGACAAAATATATAAAGCGTGACTTAAAAACCCAACGGGCAATTCTGCGCCCACTTTGACGGGCCGTCAAAATTCCTACGGGCCGTCAAAATGCTTCGTCAAACTTCTCAGTCAAACATGGCTCACTGTAACTGTTTTACGCTAGGAAGATACAATTTGACGGGCTGCAGGAATTTCTGCGGTCCGTCAAACTGCCTAACTTTGCACAGCTCACTGTAACCGTTATACGGTGGTGCTCCACCATTGACGGGCCATCAAATATCCTACGGTTCGTCAAAGTGCCATCTTCCGATAAGTTGCTCCTTTCGATTCGTTTGACTCCCAATCCTTACGAAACCTTCTTGGCACTTGCATAACACTTCATTGACCATACAAGATGCCCCATAGCCCCTCCTGAAGACATTACTAAATAAATATTAGCTCAATTATAGCGAAAATCTTTCCAAACATGACTTACATCTCACTTCCTTCAACGAACTTAGTTCCACATACTCATATGACTTCAAAATCCTATGGTACACACTTTAAGCTATCTAATACTTTCCTTAATCTCGTAAGGACTTCTTATTCACCTTAAGCTCGCATTAGTCTACTCTCAATGCAATAAGTCCGAAATCTCAGAGGTGTAACACCAACCTCTCCTCAAGCCCTCGTCCACCACCGCGATTGATTTCAATTGAAATCGATATCTCGGTCACCCGTCCTCATCTATTCTTCATCAAGTTTTATAGCTTTTAGTTATTTCATCTCCTTAGAAAAATCTTTCTTTTGCAATTCTTATCAATGCGGTAATATGCAATGTCGCTAAATATTCACACCTATTCCGACTCAGATCAAGGGCAGGTAATCATGAAGGTTAGTGGCGTACGCAGGATTTTGAGTAAGCAGTGTAACATATTAAAAGAAAACAAATAATAAATATTATAACTTCATATTAAAGAAACAAAAAATAAATAAAATGAATAGATTTTTAATACAACTCTTATCTATGAGTTTTTTATTTTTTTGAAATGTATTCTGAATAATCTCAATAAAACTAATACTAAACACTTTTTTATATAGGGTACCAAACTATCACTAAAAATCATTATTCATTTTCTTTGGCAAATCATTCTTAAACAATTTCATTGGTCTAAAGAAAAAAACTGAAAGGAAAAAAAAGTAGCACAACAACCTAAACTCCAAAAAAAAGTAGCACAACACCCTAAACACCACATACTTTAGTTTTGCAAATCTCGATAATCAACGTATGAGTCTTTGGACTAATTGGTTCATTGCTTTATTATCTTAATAGAGGTCAGCAGTTTGAACCTGGACAACATATTCTTCTCTAAACGAGGATTTTTTCAAAAAACACCAAAAATGATGCTGCTGAGCTTCGATCTCACTACCTCTAGGTTTAAATGAAGCAACTAACCAATTGTGTTATGCGGTTCTTTATGTGAAGCAATGCCACTTTCTTCTATCTATCTCCTATTTTTGTCTTTATCTTTTAAATTATATATACTTATGTAGTAAAAAAAATCGCCGAAGCAGTGTTACGTGACACCCCTCGAACTAAGGTAAATCCGCCCCTGATGAAGATCGCTCCTCTACTACAACATACATTGTGTTTTAAGGCTCCAAACAAATCTCATGGAGTTCTAAGAAGCAAAGGATTGTTGCTTGTTCATCCACAAAAGCTGAATATCGTTCTATTGCTTCAACTTTAACTGAAGTTTATTAGTTTAGTAATTTGCTTAAGTATCTATCACTCTTTCCCAAGGAATCGCCAGTTATCTATGACAATCTTGGCATGACCTATGTGTGTGCTAGCCTTGTTTTTCATCCGAAATGAAGCACATCGAGATTGACTATCATTTTGTTTGAAATCCATATCAACAAGGCCTTTTGCATGTTTCACCCCGAGAGCAGCTGGTTGATCTTCTCACCAAGCCCCTTCCAAAAGCTCGATTCGGAGAACCAAGGTCCAAGATTGGTATATCGGACTAGTCTACCATCTTTGGGGGGGGGGGGGCATATTAGTGATATCTTTTGATTAATACTACGATATCTTTTGAATCATCTTCCATATTTTATTATCTCTACCATTGGTTTATTTTTTTAATTATGATTAGGAGAAGATCACAATTTTTAATTAGTTGACTCTTTCCTTATTAGCTGGCCGTTTGCTCTTGTATAAATCCACATTCATATAATATAGCAGAACTCTTCTCTCCAGCAGTAAAGTTCCACATCGACTATCCTTTAAACTTACCATTAAATTTCATTTAGACACTTGAACAACGACTTGTTCCAACTGAATATCTGAACAAATAATAAAGTGTTTTTAAAAGACACTTTCGGTTCAAATTTTGGAAAAACTTTTGAGCGTGTTCTGAAGCGTCTATTAGGTAGTTAAGTTAACCACATAAAATATGTCATCTCCTTTAATTATACACATCAGCCTCAATTGGAACATGCTTGAGTTTTTACGGCTTATTGAGGCTAATGCGTGTAACTAAAGGAGGTGACATATTTTAAGTGGTTAACTTATCTATATAATGGGCACTTGAAAATACACGCAAAACTTCTTCCAAATTTGAATGGGAAAATACATAACCCCCCCCCCCCCCCCAACGTATATTCGGATTAATTATGACGCACCCAACTTTTGCGGGCGATCTATTACCCCCCTGGCCTTATTTTTTCTGTATGTGACGCAATCAAAATTTGATGCCCAGTTGCACAGTGGAGAGTGTTGCACACTCTCCGCCACATTGGCGCCAGGTCAGTGCCACGTCGTCGTCTTCGTCTTCGTCTTCTTCTTCTTCTTCTTCTTCTTCTTCTTCTTCTTCTTCTTCTTCTTCTTCATTTCAAGAAATCAATCAACCCATTTTCCTCCATTAACACACACATATTCAATTTCATCAATCCTAAAAAGCTTATTTTCAAGAAATCAACCAACCCATATTCTTCTCCATTAACACACATTCAACCCATTTTCTTCCTCCATTAACACACACACATTCAATTTTATCATCAATCATACATATCTTTTCAAGAAATCAACCAACTCATTTCTTCCTCCATTAACACACGCACGTTCAACCCGTTTTCTTCCTCATTAACACACACATTGAAGAATCCTTGATCCATTTGAAGAGCGTCAGTTCGTGCAATTTCTTCATTGTTTATTTTGAAGAAATAACGATATAAACAATGAAAGGCGAGTTCGTGTAATAAATATTTTTGAGCAACGGTTCATTTTGAAGAAATGCGTTCGTAATTTTTTCATTGTTTGTTTTGAAGAAAATAAACAATATAAACAATGAAGGACAGTTCGTGCAATAAATATTTTTGAGCAACCAGTCCATTTGAAGGGCAGTTCGTGCAATTTCTTCATTGTCTATTTTGAAGAAAATGGGTTGAGTGTGTGTGTATTAATAGAGGAATAAAATGGGTTGAATGTGTGTGTGTTAATGGAGGAAGAATATGGGTTGGTTGATTTCTTGAAAAGATATTTATGATTGATGAAAGAAATTGAATGTGTGTGTGTGTTAATGGAGGAAGAAAATGGGTTGAATGTGTGTTGTTAATGGAGGAAGAAAATGGGTTGAATGTGTGTGTGTGTGTGTGTTAACGGAGGAAGAAAATGGGTTGAATGTGTGTGTGTTAATGGAGGAAAAAAATGGGTTGATGGATTTCTTGAAATGAAGAAGAAGAAGAAGGGTTTAGTGATGAAGAAGACAAAATTAATGGAGGATTTAATGGTTAATTAGTGTAAATATAATTAATAAAGAAAAATCAAATGAAAAAGAAAGGAAAAGTGGCAATGTCGTGGCGCGTGACGCAGCACCAATGTGTGGCGGAGAGTGTGCAACACTCTTCATACTGTGCATCAAATTTTGATTGTGCCAATCGGTAAAAAAAAATGTACAAAAATGCTGAAAAAAAAGCCGGGGGGTAATAGGTCGCCGCAAAGGTTGGGTGCGATCATAATTAATCAAGTATACGTTGGGGTTTTTTATTGTATATTCCCAATTTGAATTGAAAGGTTGTAGCAAACTGCTTTATCGTGTTCCAGTGTTGAGTGGAACGAGTCATTATTCGAATATCTAAATAAAATTTTCTGAAAAATGTAAGGAATTATCGATGTATTAAACCTTTATTTCGACATTGTCACAACTCATAAGTGTACACATTTTAACTTGGACACTTTTTATGAATTGATGGTAATCGGGTGACCACGTCAGACTTTCGGACATCTTGC
>NC_081352.1:22088091-22201991 GCF_029784015.1 Lycium ferocissimum
ACGTGAAGAACAACACCATAATTAGACCTCGACCTCGAACCTTCTCAAGGACAATGATAAGCACTACGTGTGTTAAATGTAATAACACAAACAGTACTTTACATAATAAGGATGAATTAGAAGGCAGCCAAAAAGTAGTAATAACTTTTAGTGAACAGAATAATTCGAAGCCAACAACTGATGAAGAAGAATTGACAGAAGACGGAATTCAATGGTGGGCCAATTTACTAGCTAACAACAATAAGCAACATCTTAGCCAGAATTCCACAATGTGAGTGCAGTGAGAAAGATATACAGTACGCAGACCCTACCCCTAGCTTGGAAGGTGGAAAGGTTATTTCTGGTAGACTCTCGACTCAAGGAAAAGGCATTCAAAACAGTACAGATTTACTAACTAACAACGACAACAATGACATTGATAATAATAATAATAATAATTCACCAACTTCGTTGTACGAGGAAATGGCACTTCCATTGGTAAATAATGTTGAGAGCAACATCTACATGCAAGAAGGAGAGAGTAGCCTAAGTGACTTTTCTTTTGATATTGACATTTGGGATCTACTTAATTAAAAGGCTCAATACAGTACAGAAACGGGTGTATGATTTAAAGTATTATAATAGGTTTAACTTATAAGATTTTTAGCACTGGATATATTCATTGTTCTTGTAAAATTATTGATATCAATATTGTTATTGTTATTGTTATTCTATCAGTATCTTATTCTTCAATTTTATTACTACTATTGTTGTCAATTTGTGAACTATGATATGAATATATGCAAGTTAATACTCCATTGTTATGAAGTCATTTCTAAGGGAAACAATTAAGCATTCAGTTGGAGAAGCTTGTAGAAGAAGAAAGGGAATATTTTCATTTCATGTGTGTGCATAATGAAGATGCACTGCTTTTATACAACTTTCCATACATGTGCATGTGAGTAGCACATGTTATTTAACTAACTAACTTTCTCTAACACACATGCTAACTAACTCTAACAAACTCATTTAATGCTAATCTAGGCTAATCTCTAATACTCCCCCTCAAGCTGGAGGTTGAGTAGACATCAAGAACTCCAAGCTTGCTGAGTAGTAGGTGATGTTGAGATGCTCCCAAACCTTTTGTAAACAAGTCTGCCAGTTGGTTTCTTGTGTTAACATATTCAATTTCCACCAAACCTGCTTTGATCTTTTCCCTTACAAAGTGGCAATCTATTTCTATATGCTTAGTTCTCTCGTGAAAGATAGGATTTGTAGCAATCTGCATTGCTGCTTTATTATCACAATATAACTTGACTGGTACATCCAGCTCCTTCAAAATCCCTACTAGCCAAATTATTTCTAATATTGCAGCTCCCATGCTTCTATATTGCCTTGCTGAGCTCTTGCTCACTGTATGCTGCTTTTTTGACTTCCATGAAATAAGAGAATTTCCCAGCTTGACCACATAACCTATCACTGATCTCTTAGTGTTAGGCCATCCTGCCCAATCTGAGTCACACTATGCTGACTGTTGTGCATCTGAATCACTGCTTAACAACAACAACCCTTGTCCTGGACTCCTTTTTATGTATCTGATCAGCCTCAAAGCAGCCTCCCAATGTGAAGCCTTTGGTTGCTGCATGAATTGAGATAGCATTTGAACAGTGAAGCTTATGTCAGGTCTTGTGATTGTGAGATATATCAATCTCCCAATTAGTCTTTGGTATCCAGTAATGTCCTTCAGTGGAGGATCATCTAGTTTCCCTGTGTATTCATCATGATCCACAGTTGTGAGTTTCATATTTTGTTCTAATGGTGCGCTTGCAAATTTTGCACCACCAAGACCTGAGTCTGATATTAACTCAAGAGCATATTTTCCCTGAGTAAGTAAGATCCCAGATTTAGACCTCAATTCCTAAGAAATACTTGAGATCTCCAAGGTCCTTCATTTTGAAGTGACTATGCAGGACTGATTTCAGTTCCTGAATCAACTTCATGCTACTGCCTGTGAAAAGTAAATCATCCATATATACCAATATAATCACTATGTCAGTACCATCCTTTTTTGTGAACAATGAATGATCATAGGAACTTTAAGCATATCCTGCAGTGAGCAATGCTTCAGTAAGTTTGAGGTTTCATTGTCTGGAGTCTTGTTTTAAGCCATAAAGTGATTTGAGTAACTTGCTCACCTTGTACTCCCCCTGCCACTGGAAGCCTAGAGGCAACTCCATGTAAACCTCTTCTGATAAATCACCTTGTAAAAAGGCATTATGGACATCCAACCGGCATAAGGGCCAGGTATGTGATGCTTCAACACTAATAACAATCCTGACAGTGACCATTTTTGCCACTGAGAGAGAATGTCTCATGATAGTCCAATCCCTCTTGTTGGTTATAACTCTTAGCTACCAATCTAGCCTTGTATCTCTCCACTTCACCATTTGCCTTATGTTTCACCTTATACACCCATTTAGAGCCAATAGCTTTCTTGCCAGAAGGCAAGTCAACTACCACCCAAGTCTTATTCTGCTCCAAAGCATCCACCTCTGCCTGTATTGCCTCAACCCAATGTTCATACCTAGAAGCATCCTTGAAACTAGATGGTTCAAGGGCAGTTGAAAATGCAGCAATATAGTCTTAATATGCAGCACTAAGATGAGAGTATAATAAGCAATCTCCAATGGGATACAAGCAGGCTTAATTGGCTTTATGCTGCAGAACATAATCTTTGTGCCAAATAGGAACTTTAGAGGTTCTACTCGGGCTTTGGCAGATTCTCGTGGGGGTAGCAACCCACATCGCATCATCGCCCAAAGGCTCGCAGCATTCGTGTCAGCTATAGTGTTTGTGGTGGACTCAAGTGCGATAGGATTTTCCAAAACATCTGGAGTTTGTTGTTCAACAAAGCTCAATCCGGCGTAGAATCGTCGGGGGCTGCTCAGCAGGCTCCATCATCTGAGCTGGTTGTATGGTGTGATCAATGGATGGAGGTGGTTCCCTTGGATCATCATTAGGAAAACTAACACTAGGGACTGATCCTAGAGGATTTGCAGGCATGAACAAATCTTCAGACTCTTCTGAGTTGGTCTTGAATGGAAAAATATGCTCCATGAAGGTGACTTCTCTACTTACCAAGAAGGTTTTGGCCTCTAAATCCAAAGAATCTATAACCCTTTTGTGTCTCTGAATAACCCATGAGAACTGCCTTCCTGGCTCTAGGAGCAAACTTGTCCAGTCTTGGTAGAACTGTGTCAAAGCATAAGCATCCAAATACCTTCAAGTGATCTATTCTAGGTGGCTTTCCATATAGCACTTCAGATGGGGATTTGCCTTTTAAAACCCCAGTAGGGAGTTTATTAATTAGGTAAGTGGCAGTTCTAACACAGTGTCCTCAAAATTTGATGGGAATGTTAGCCTAAATTCTCAAAGCTCTTGTAGTTTCTAGTATGTGTATGTGCTTTCTCTCCACAATCCCTTATGTTGTGGAGTATATGCACAAGAGCTTTGATGAACAATACCAAGAGTAGAAAACAATTCTGCACACCTTGAGTTAAAAAATTCTGTGCCATTATCTGATCTCAACACTTGCACTTTAACATCAAATTGAGTACTGACCATAGTGAAGAAGTCTTTTAAAACAAAACACACTTCAGCCTTAGATTGAAGTAAACAAATCCAAGTAAATCTGCTGAAATCATTAGCTACTGTCAAAAAATATTGTTTCTCATCATAAGTTGGGGTTTTGTAAGGACCCCACATCTACATGCACCAGCTGGAAAACATGAACTGACTTATTTAAGCAATCAAGAAATGTTAGTCTACTTTGCTTAGCTATAGGACAAATTTGATAGCAATCTAGATCATTGACCTTTATGTTATCCTTGAGAGAGGAAATGTGCTGCATTGCTTTGATGGATGGATGACCAAGTCTGAGATGCCAGTCACCAAACTAGTGTCCTTATCGTCGCCCCTACGCTGCTTTTATTTCACTCCTCAACAAGTACAAGCCATTTGACTGTCTACCAATCCCAATTACCTTGCCACTGTAGAGAGCCTGTAGGACAAAAAAGTTAGGAAAGAAACTAACACTGCATTGTAGTTCCTTAGTTAGTTTAACAACTGAGAGAAGGTTGAATTTGAAGTCAAGAACATGCAGAACATCCTTCACCGCCAAGTTTCCCAGAATCACTGAATATCCTGTATTTGTTATTTGTGCTTTGTTTCCTGTAGGTAGTTGAACTGTACTAGATGCATACTCTTCTAAACATTTCAAATCTTCTAACAAGCTCTTACAGGAAGTTATATGGTGTGTTGCTTCTGAATCTACAATCCAATTACATATAGTAGAATTTGGCATTAAAGACACATTTCCTGTCAAATTTGCATTGCACTCACTTGGACCTGCATTGTGATTCAGGTTCAAGTTTCTCAGTTGATTATGCTCCTCCTCAAAAAGGTCAAGGTCCTGCACCTGTCCATCAACTTGTGCATTGTTGGCATAAGGTTTGAAGTTGCCAGTTCTTTGTTGAGTTTGAGTGTTTGTTCTAAAACTACCAGTATTGTTCTGATAAACTCCAGGTGCATTGTTCCTTCTCTTACTCTTAAAGTCAATAGGATATCCCACTACTCTATAGCAGTCCTCTGTCAGGTGATTTTTAAATCCACACATTTCATATCCTGTACCTAGTGTTTTCTTTCCCTTAAAACCATATCCTCTTCCTGCCATCATTGTGAGGGGTTCCTTATGCTTATCTACTACACCTAACAACCTTTGGCTCTCCTCTTGTGTTACTATTGCATAGGCTTGATTTACACTTGGAGCATCAGTTTTGAGTAAAATGTCACTTCTCAAATGACTAAATGATTCATTTAATCCCATTAGAAACATCAGCAATCTTTGTTGACATAAGTGTTCTACATATGGTTTTGATTCAGGACATCCACATGCAAGTGCTGGAACAATCATATCATATTCATCCCAAAAGTTTTCCATCTTAGTATAGTAATCAGTTACAGAATCAATACCTTGTCTTAGAGTCGCTACTTCTGTCCATAGTTGATATACTCTTGTGAGGTCTAATTTTGCAAATCTTTCCTTGAAATCTTCCCACACTGGTTTTGCATTTGAAGCATAAACTATAGTAGTCATCAAACCAGGTGCTGTTGTACTACTATTCCAAGAGAGAACAACTGCATTACATCTCTCCCACTGATCAACCAATTCTCATTTGTATTGACCTTTCGAACAGGTTCCATCTATGAACCCTAATTTGTCCTTCACTAATAGTAATAGTCTCATTGCTCCACTCCATAATCCATAATTCTCAAGACTTGTGAGTTTAATGACAATTAAAGCTATACCGGGTATGTCAGAAGAATGGAGATATAAAGGATGATTGTGTTCGAGTGTTGCAACTGTCAATTCCGCCATTGTTGAGCTTTAATTCGAACCAGAAACTTCAATTTTCAATCGCTAATTCTATCCAGAAATCACTGCTCTGATACCATATCAATTTGTGAACTGTGATATGAATATATGCAAGTTAATACTCCATTGTTATTGAGTCATTTCTAAGGGAAACAATTAAGCATTCAGTTGGAGAAACTTGTAGAAGAAGAAAAGGGATAGTTTCGTTTCATGTGTGTGCATAATGAAGATGCACTTCTTTTATACAACTTTGCATATAGGTGCACGTGAGCGACACATGTTATTTAACTAACTAACTTTCTCTAACACACATGCTAACTAACTCTAACAAACTCATTTAATGCTAATCTAGGCGAATCTCCATTAGTTGTTGTTTTTTTACTTTTGCTATCCTCACTATTTTTGCTGTAAATACTTATTTTCTTCGATACTTGCATCATATTGTTTTTACTCTTGTATTTCTCAAACTTGTTTTGATAAACACTTTCCTTGAGTCGAAGATCTATCGGAAATAGCTTCTCTACTCCACAAAGGTAGGGATAAGGTTTGTGTATACCCCATGCTCCCTAGACCCCACTTATAGAATCACACTGGGTATATTGTTGGTTGGTTGTTGTTGTAAAATTATTATTCAAAATTTAGCATTTACTAGATTTTAGTGAATTGGCTCAATTAAAGGTATTGAGCATGTAAGGCTCGATGCGCCTCTATCAAGAGATGATATGGGTTTGTAAACTTATTGTAATAGCAACATATTTTGGTTCTTTTTGGCTAGCTGTACGTCCAAGTATATTTCTAGTTCTGTTGGATCAGTAATTTGGGTTTAAACTGTACATTTGACATAAAAAATTGATTTATGTAAAATTATTAATTTAAAATTCAATAACTTGATAAGAGGGATCGCTTAGATGGTAAGCACCCTACACCTGGCAGTTACGAAAAATTCTCTGTCTACTTTGGTTTGGATCTCATCATTTTGATGGCTATATATTTTATTGGAGATTACTTGAATTGATCCCAAATTCAAATAAGTTTCTTTATAATTTGAATGGAAATGAAATTAAAAAGTGACATTAGAAGGCAAAAGTGAAGTGCATACAGTAAGTGTAGTTGGGCAGTTGCCGCCAATACTATAAGGATCGTTTGGTAAGAGGTATTAGAAAAAATAATATTGATATTAGTTTGGTATTATTTAATACCATTATTAGTTATATATCATAATCAGTACTATTCTTATACATAGTAAATCATTGCATTAACAATAGCACTACTATTCATATTCTAATACATCCTATTCAGTACTATCTAGACATTATTTATGTCATGCATGTTATTAATTAGTACTCAAATGAAACAATCGATGAAAAATAATGTCAAAGATAATTAATCTCATCATTACTAATTATAATATTACTCATGCGAACTATCTGCTAATTGTTGTTTTCCTATCGTGGTTACAGAAACCTAGGAAAACTCTTATAGCCCGTTTGGTCAAACTTTTGGGGGCCCAAAAGTGCTTTTTATCAAGAAGTGCTTATTTTTTATTTTTTTATTTTTTAAGAATGAGGTGTATGACCAAGCTTTTGGGAGAAAATGATTCTCAGAAGCAACAAAATGTGTTTTTCAGAATCTAAAAGTAGCTTCTCCCCAAAAGTACCTTTTTTGAAAAGCACTTTGAAGACTTAGCGCTTGTTTGAATTGGTTGAATAAAAGGAGCTTCTAAGCATCAAGTGCTTAAAAGCAATTTTTAAGTGTTGATGCTGATTTTATAAATAAGCAGTTATGTGTTTGGATAGAAGTACTAAAGCTGAAAATAAGTAGTTATATGTTTGATAAAAAAAATTGCTGATAAGCAACTGTTTACGTTAAAATTACTGAAATGTCTTAAATCTGTTAAATTGGTGATATTTCGGAGAATTCTCTAAAAACTTTAGAAAAAATAATTCTTAAATAATTATTTTGTTAAATTACAAAGTTTAAAAACAAAGGTACTCAAATCTGCACCTTGATTCTAAATCCTTCGATTGAAAATCTCATATCAAACTTATCCTCTAAGATACAACTTCAGAGTTTTAAATGCAACAAAAAGGAAACATCCCCCACCCAAAAGAAATGGAGAAGCAACACAAAAGAAAGGACGGAAACCTTATGTACGACTTGAGAAAATAGTTGCAAAGGACCAAAATTTCATACTCGACTAGCAAATCATACTCTCAGCAAAATGACGTGGAAGGAAGAAATGAAAATAACAGTAGATTAGAAGTATTGTCTTTGAGGGTATTGTTGAAATTACGAAAAGTTATATGGGGACAAAATTAAAATCATTGGTCAACATAAAATAGCTTAAAAGCTGAAAAATAATAAGTTGGGTTGCCCAATTTGTATCTTTTGGCTTATTAACCACATTTTAATTTATTTCAAGCATTATTTTAACATTGCTAAACACAAAAAAGAGCTAAAAAGAGGGTATAAGCTGGTTTGACGAGTTTATAAGTCAATCCAAACACTCTCTTAAAAACACCTTTTAAAAATTTAGTCAAACACTAATTGCTGTTCAAAAGTACTTGTTTTTTCAAAAGCACTTTTCAGAATAACCTGATTTTAGAAGCATGACAAGATAGGCTATTGTACCCACTTGTTTTTTTTTAGCAAGAAAAATAAATGAAGATAAATCAAAATTGAAAATAGCTTAAAAGCTGAAAAACAATAACTTGGGTTGCCCAATTTATATCTTTTGGCTTATTAAGCACATTTTAATTTATTTCAAGCATTATTTTAACATTGCTAAACACTAAAAAGAACTAAAAAAGGGTATAGGCTGGTTTGACGAGTTTATAAGTCAATCCAAACACTCTCTTAAAAACACCTTTTAAAAATTTGATCAAACACTAATTACTGCTCAAAAATGTTTGCTTTTTTAAAAGCACTTTTCAAATAAACTGATTTTAAAAGCATGACAAGACAGGCTATTGTACCCACTCGTTTTTTTTAGCAAGAAAAATAAATGAAGATAAATCAAAATTGAAAACGCTAGAAGGAGGGCTTGAACCTCCGACCTTGTGGTTAACAGCCACACGCTCTAACCAACTGAGCTATTCCAGCATGTTGATATGTCCCGCTGTTTTAATTATAGAAAACAGCAAATGACGGATAGTCGTAGTATTCTTTACTTAAAGTAAATTCAACCTTATAAATTTTATTTATATAAATCAATAAATATATTCATCGTAAATTCTACGTACCAAGTCTCTTTGTTTATTTATTTAATTTTTAAAGTTATTTTATGTAATAAAAATTGTAAAATATGTTTCCTTTATTTATTATAGTATAAAAATTGTTACAACAACAACATAATAGCCAGTGAGTCCTACAAGTGGGATCTAGAAAGGGTAAGATGTACGCACACCTTATCTCTATCTTTGTGGGGTAGCGAGGCTGTTTTCGATAAACCATCGGCTAAAAAGAAATATATAATCAAAGTAGTATAGTTTGAAAAATTTTAACTTTGATTTTTCGTTGCCTTTGAATTAACGGAAAAGGGCCAAAATTACCCCTGAACTTTGATAAATAGTTCATCCATACCCTTCGTTAATTCGTTATAAAATAGGGTCAATTATACCTTTATCATTATACTTTACCCTATATCTGTATATTAAATAGATACACGCGTGGATCATCCTAGACGCCCAGCCCATTTGTTCCCCCAAATAATTTTTTACCCACCAACTTAACCCAACCCAATCCGGATATAATTTTTTCACCCAACCCATTTTCTTTTCTCTTTCTTACTATTCTTCTTCCTCCATGTCCACCATCTCTGATCCCTTACCCCAGTTCCTCCATGTCATTCTCTTTTTTTGTTTTTTTGAAAATAGCTTGATGAGTTTCTTTTGAACATGGAGATAGGATTGTGGATGATAGAATAGCTTGCCCCTTCCCACGCACTGGTTGGTCTGTAACTTTGGTGAACTGGAAAATTTGAGTTCGTAATCATCAAAGCAATAGCTATATCATAAGCATTTGACATCTTAAATGGTGTTTTTATATGTCATACAAAACTCTGATGCAGCTGCAGAATATTTATGCTCTTTCGAGCTGTTGCAGCAACTAGTCAGAAACATCACTGTGTCACAAGAGCTCTTTAATATGCGGAATGTTGCATTAGGAATAAGTTTCACGAAATTGGTACCTTACCGTCTTTCACAATCCAGAAAGGTTACTTCAGATCAGGTATAAAATGGGCTCTGGAATGAACTTATTCCTGCCGATTTTGTACTTCGATGGTCATCTTAAAGAATTAATGACGTGACAGTTTTTTTTAATAGTTAGAATACTAATTTAGAACCTGGTCCCAAAAACAAAAAATAGAATGACATGGAGGAGCTAGGGTGAGGGATCGGAGATGGTGGACATGGAGGAGTTGGGCATGGAGGAAGAAGAAGAGAGTAAGAAAGAGAAAAGAAAATGGGTTGGGTGAAAAAAAATTATATCCGGATCGGGTTGGGTTAAGTTGGTGGGTAAAATTATTTGGGGGGAAAAATAGGTCGTCCTAGGATGATGCCACGTGGTAGGCCTTTTAACATAAGGGTATATCCTGACTATAAAGATAACGGTAAGCGTATAATTGGCCTATAAGATAATGGTAAGGGTATAATTTATAGTATAAAGATAACAAGGGTATGAATGACCTATTTCCCAAAGTTCGTGGTAATTTTAGCCCTTTTCCGTTGAATTAATTATACGGAAAAGGGCCAAATATACCCCTGTACTATGGGAAAAGGGCTAAATATACCCCTCGTTATACTTTGGGTCCAAATATACCCTTACCGTTATACTATTGGTTCAAATATACCCCTCCTCCGTTAAAGTTGTCCAATGTGGACATTCAATCCTATGTGGCACTAACAATTCGATGATGTGGATGCCACATAACATGCCACCTCAACAACCTGACTCATTTTACCCCTTCCTCTCTTCCACCGCTAAAATTTCCTTCCCCTCTACCACTATTGCCACCATTACCACAAGCATGACCACCTCTTCAAATTTCTAGCAGATCCGCCTCCAGCAGGGGATCAGAGGCACATTAGAAGCCGTCCTTATTCAAAATTTCCTTCCCCTTTAATTTGAATGTCCTATGAATTTTTTTTCCCAAGAAAATGCGTACTTCCAATATATAGTTCTCTGTTTCTGGTCTAAGCTTTTATCCTTTTAATCTTTAGATATTTTACAAAATCATTCATATCTTTACCTTCAAATGGACGCCCCCCCCCTCCCGATATATTGATTATGAGAAAAAGTTTTTACTGGTCGAAGAACAAAGGAATTTACTCTGCTTTACCTTGCAATGTTCTTAATTTGTTTATTTTTGTATAAAAATATTAAATAGAAATATTAAACTTGTTCATAAACATTGTTGAAATCTGCTTAAAGATGCTGCTTGGAATTTGAAGAGGTGGTCATGGTGGCGGTAGCGGCTGTAATGGTGGTGGAGGGGAAGGAAATTTAATTGTGGAAGAGAGGGAGGGGTAAAATGGGTTAGGGATGTTGAGGTGGCGAATTGTTAGTGTCACATAGGATTAGATGTCCATATTGGACAACTTTAACTGAGGAGGGGTATATTTGAACCAATAGTATAACGGCAGGGGTATATTTGAATCCAAAGTATAACGAGGGGTATATTTAGCCCATTTCCGATAGTACAGGGGTATATTTGGCCCATTTCCGTTAATTATATCTTGAGTGACTTATTATGTTAAATTACCATAATAGAAAGTATTGATGCCAAGATAATTTGGGGTTGACTGCTATTTGAATCATCGAGATTTATTTCACTCCAGTTGAACCAACCATTGTCAATTAATTTGGAATTTACTAACGATTTTTACATTTTTCACTGACATGCAAATCTCTAAATAGATCTAAAATACTCTTAGCAAACATTAATGTACTCTATAATGCAAGAAAATCAACATGACTAACAATTAATCCCAACTATTTGGTGTGCGCGCGCGTGTACAGACCTTTTTCACTTATTGTTATATTTTATCTATCGCTCAATATCTATGAATCATCATTCGATAACCACTTTCATCGTTCGTATATTTTTCGTATCCAGAAAATAAAAAGAATTGCTGAAGAAAGACAAAAGGTTTTAATTGTCTATATTGGTTTAAATTAGCTCAAGGCTTTGGAATGACATGCCTACTCCACCAACCCAAAACAAATAACTTTAATTTTCCGCCTAAAATAGTACTAATAAACAATGTTAATTGAAAGAGACCCGGAAAAGGTACAATTTAGCGGAAATAACACATTCTCGGAGAAGTTCACATACTTGCTTTTTCTATAAAAACAATTGGCTGCAAAAAGTAAAAGTTAGTTAAGGTTCGTTTGGTTGGAAACAAGTTATCCAGCGATTAGTTATTCCACCCTCTCACAGGGATAAAATAACACTACAATCTAGGGATAACTAATCTCTACTGCCATTTATTCCCAACCAAACGTGGGACAAACTCATCTAAAATATAATCTCGAGATTATTTATCCTTATCCCTGGTACCAAACGAGCCCTTAGAGTTTATGCTTAACAACTAATGATAATATCAGAAGTCAATACTACTAGTCATTGACAAGACATACATGGTTCACTTATCGTGCGACCTGCGAGAATAAAAAACTACACCTATTAAAATGCACAAGGAGCTCAACTTAGGAATTCAATACATGCGGAATAACTCACTACCAAACATAAGAATCTTTGTCACATCCTAAATTCACATGATCGGCACCTGGCAACCCGCCCCGAGTGAATCAACCAGCGTACACAATAATACATCTTCTAAATGCCTATTAAATGTATATGCAGAGACCTTTTCAATATACAATCATATCAGAATTATTAAAAGAAGATATGAACACGTGCATCTTTTAAATCGACACTTTTTGTTGAATGAAAAAACACAAGGTAATGAGTTTCATTCATCCATGTCATATGAGTAATTATAAAATTAAAAAATTAAAAACATAAATTCAGGTTGGGGAGATATTATAGGTTGTGCGTCCACCAAACAGTATATAAGAGACCTGGTTGTTTACCAGTTCCCTGATGCAGTGCGGAAGTAAAGAAGGCAAGATATTTACGTGGAAAACTCCTTGTTCAAGGGATTAAAAACCACGACCTACCCCAATAGGATTTCAAATCCACTACACCGAGCAACTCAGATTACAACCTATTGTTAACTAGGAATTAACTCCCATAATCCTTCACCCTTACAATAGCTATCTTGTAATCTTCACACTTGACTACCTCTAGCCAAGCAAACTAATACATCTTAGACTAACACTAGCCAAGGGTATCACTTAATAGATTGAAAGGTAAACTGCCTATCAACTACTAAGAATTTGAAGTACCTACAAACAACTTCTTTTAGAGAAGAGTAGGTTTACAAGTTAAAGAACATGAAACAAAGCTTAAAAACAACCTAAGAGACTAAAACATCTTCAGTGTTGGAAGCAGGTCCTTCAGTTTGTGATTAGCTTTGTTGAACGCTTGGAGAGTCTTGTGACGACTGCACCTTTTGAGTGATTTTTAGGTTTTTCAAGTGATCCATAATATGTTGCAACATGTTGTATATATAGAGTATGTGGGGTGGAAAGTGACCACTCTTCAAATGTATGGGCCGCATCAACTTCTGTACTTTTTAGCAGCACATGTGTAGTGAGTGGCACAACTTTATTCTTTAAGCTGTACTAGTCGATGAGAGAGGTAGAGCGGTCGCGCATCGGTCTCTCATTTTTTCTTCATCAGTTTGACAATAATCAAAACTTAGAATACATTTTAGCTTATCAATTTCCGCCTTTTTGACGATGACAAACTATGTTCCCCCTCAGAACCAAATCCCACTAGTTCCTTCTGCAAAGCAAGTTATTCATTTCAAGGCACCCACAACACGTTAGCAACAAAATACACTGGAAGACCAAGTTACCCACTAAAAGGTTTTTTCTCAATCTCAACACATACCAATCTTCCAGTTCTTCCCCCTTAATCACAACATACTTCTCATCACTTACAAGCACATATCCAGCTTAACACATGATATTCATTATTACACATTCATCACCTTTTCACCACAACACATCAACCAATCTTCCCCCTTTTGGCATTATCAAAAATGAATAAAGCACAGCCAGTAAGAAGTTTAGATATATTAACTCAGAGCCACTGGGGCAATATACGATGAGCAGAATAAGTGAGAGCAAACTAGCAATAATGTACAAGAACATAACAATAGCCTAATAAAATAAATCAGTATAAATGCAGATAGTCATCAGTTCAGTTACACAAAAATGATGATTAAACTGTAATTTTTACCAAAAGTCAAGGAAGGCGATAGCTATTTCACAGGTTCTAGACAAGAGGATTATCTAGGGACTGGGACTAGGTCTAGGGAGGATTATTTGGGCAGTTCAGTGTTTAAAGGAGTTTAGCGACTCAGTTTTTATGGATTCGGTGATCCTTTATCATCTGGTCTCTGAGTGCCTCCACTTGGACTCACAACTGATCTACTGATCTTTCTCAACCCTTAGTTGCCCAGTTTCTTTTTTACCAGAGCCAAGTTCTTTCGACCGTTCAACCAGTTGAACTTTCAGAAGGGCATTTTCCGTCTTATGTTGCTCGATTCCTGCATGTGCCGCTTCTTAGGCTTCAATCAAGATCGAGAGAGTGGATGGCCTTCTAGCACCCGATCCCTGAGGCACATACTCACACTCTTTCAAGTTGTCTAGAGAGAGCACGTGTTCCTTTGTCCCTGAGGAAGCTCTACCAGTTCTTACGTTGAAGTACGCAAGTAATTTTTTCAAGAGAAATCCATAGGGGAGACTAGGTTTCCCTTGCACAGTTCTTGCTACTTTAATCATTCGCTCGATCATGATCGCATGCAAGTTGATTGGCTCAAATAATGTTAGAGCTTCCATGAGAACCAGGCCTGCTAGAGTGACGGTAGACCTTCCTTTAGTCCTTGGCAAAAGAACCTTGTTGACAAATTCGAAGACCAGTTGGTGCTCAACCTTAAGCTCATTTTTGTAGAGACTTGCTTTTGTTGCGGAATTTGCGGTTTTAACAATGATATTTTTTAAGCTTGTGGATCCCTTTCCCGTCACGGCTCTTACTTGCTCTATCTTTACTCCTAAGAGTTTTCTAAGTGTCGACTCGGTCAGTACAAACTCTGTCCCATTTACCGTTAAGGCCAGAGCATCATCATCAATGCGACATAGACTTTCATACAATTCAATCACTTCCCACTTCATATATGCTGGGTGCTGGTTGAGTAAAGAGATGGCTCCACTCTTGGAATTCCACTATCTCCATCAGTTCTTTCATATCGGGCTTCTCTCGTAAGTTGACATCAAAAATTCTCCCAAACAGAACCTTTTGTTGCTTCAGGTTCTCCTTTTTCTTACTCCTAGTTTCTCTACTTTGTCTTTTAGAGGAACCTCGTTCCTCACTTGTACATATCTTTCTCTTCTTTTGGAGAAAGAATTGTGCATTGTGCTCCTCTTTTCTCTTTTCTTCCTAGCTTTCAGTAATCAAATTAGCACTCCTGTCCTCCTCAGACTTATGCTCATGTGAGTTTTCACTTTCTCTCACTATCCCTTTTTTTATTTTTTTTTCTTATCAGAGGAGATTCCTCTTCGACTTCAACTTCCTCAACACTCAGTGTTCCTGCAGTAAATGGATAGCTTGACTCACTTGATCCATTTATATAGCTACCAGGGTGACCTCATTTTCATATTCTCAGTAAAATGTTTTTTGACAAAGACAATTTCTCCCTTTCGTTTCCACTGATTTTTCTTTCTCTCCACTCAAGCGATTGTATGTCTCTTTTTGACTAGTAATATCAAACAATGATGCAAAATTCCTTGACGTTCTACGCTTATTGGTTTTAGGAAGAATAGGTATGGGGAGAGCTAGGATTGCTTCATTTGTACCTTGGTCAGAGAAAGTTGGGTGCTTTGAGGGTGACGAATTTGAGTCCATTTTACTTAAGCTGGAGGAGGATTAAAGATGCCTCGTGAGTACTTGGTGACAGAACGAAGATGAAATGGTTCAGACAGAGTTCTATGAGAGAGAGATGTACAGATGAGGTCTTACGATTTTACGATTTGGGAAAGTGAAGAGAGAAAGATGAGAGAAAAGGTAGCCGGGTTGGAGTTTTAGAACAGATGTAAGAGGCGATAATAGATTGGTTTAGGAGAGAGGTGACGATTTGGAGCAGACGCTATTTTGACTTTGTTTGGAAGAGGAAAGGACGCATGACTTACCTGGAATTTTTCGCAATTCAAAAACATTTATGAGCACTAAAGGGATTGTAACGGTTCGCTTTTTACGTGGCAGTTAAGGCATAAAAGGCTACTACGAACTCGTTGGTGCTCTTTCGGATTTTGTTTTAAAAGAGTCGCCACCTTATTTTTAGGAAATTAGGGAAACCGATTTTGAAGGGTTTATCAAATACCGTGAAAAAACCTTCGTAATCCAGAGTTCTAGGTAAGGGTTCTGATGATCCCCTGCGGAAGGTGTTAGGCACCCCAGTATTAAGAACCCGTGCTATACGGTTGACCTTCGAATCCAAAGTATGAGTATTTGCCTGAACTGTCTATTTTGTGTTTATTTTCACGAAAAAAGCATTTTGTAAATTGCATATCATTTTTGGGAAGAATTAAATATGTTCCCCTTATATATAGGGTATTGTAGTTTTCGGATTTATAATATCCGTGTATATAAATAGTCTCCTTTTATATACAAGGAGTATCGTTTATTTCATAAATGAACGGAAAAGAGAGGTTTTGGTTTTTTATAGAATGAAGTTTATGTTATATTCATACTTTGGCTCGTGTCAATCCGTTTTGGTACGTTCAGTCTTATCCGGAACTTTATATTACAATTTGGTTTTTATGTTATAAAAAAGCGTTTTATGTGTCCAAAGGATTATATCTCGGTTGTATATACTTGTCTTTTTTGGCCTTTTCCTCTGCCCAAAACTGCAAACATATGCAAAGATTGGTTTTGTTTTATTTTTTCAGAAAAATTGAGTTGTAACATATTTCGTTTATCAAATGTGGTCCCTGTCCATTTTAAAAGGTTTAAGTATGGAAATTGGTCCGTCTTTTTCTGAAATTCGTATGATACAAAATTTGCCTTTTAAGAAATTATCCGTGGGCTGAGGCCCAAATTTTATTTCAAGTAGTTGTTAAAAAAAAAAATCTCTCTTCTATAAACTTAAGAAAAATGAGTTTGTTTAAAGAAGAGTTTGTAATTTTATTAAGCTCTAGAAAATGCTTTTGTTACTAATAAACGTTTTTTACCGTTTGGAGTCCAAAACATCAAGTTATATTAAAAAGAGTTTGTGAAATCTCATTTTTTATACTTAGCCTAAAAAACCGTTGAATTTTGCTCGGGGTTTTGGAAATTCGTTGGGGACCTAAAGTCATCTAAACGGTATAAGCACCGTTGTCCTAAGACGGCTAATTCTAACCATAACATTTTCCACTATAATTTGAGTTTGATACAAATTACAAATTCATCAAAGCTTTAAACAAATAATGTAAAATGATAATGAAATAGAATGAGACTAGGGGCATACCAAGCCCCTAGTTTAATCATTTTCACCCATGGTTGAACCTTCTGCGCGCCTCGCTATTTGCTTCGCCTTCGTGGACTCGATTTTGAATTAATTTCCTATTGGGCCAAAGGCTTTGACTAGACCCGAATGGTCGTGAGAGTGAGGAGAGGGGGGAAAGAAAAAAGAACCCGGTTAGTTTATAAACACTGATCTTATCACTAAAATAACAAAACTATATATAGTACAAAACATGAAAAGTACTCATATTGTTCTATACTTGCCCCGTTCTTCCTTGAGTGGATTTGTTTTGGTTGGAGACTTCCTATGGCATGGGGACTAAGTCCTTGCCTTGCACACCCGATGTTGCACATGTTCCAAGGGGCTTCTAAGAACCTCAAGCATGGATAAGACGACCCCAAACTATCATAGTTTGCTTCAACTAATACACCCAAGCAAGGAAAAACAAGAGTACAAAACTTTAGGAGTAGCAGCAGATTTGAGCCAAACTCATAAACAGTCATTAATCAAGCATCTTAATAACACAGCCAATAACAAAGATCTAAATAAGACTAGATAATCAGCAGAGTATAGAAGTAATGAGGGCAAACTTAGTTTCATGGCTGGATGATAACAAAGGTAATGCATACAACTGCTTTAGAGGGAACACAGATAATGATCAGTCAAGGTATGGACTTATTAGGATAATCATAGTAACAGAAGGAATAAGCTGGAACAGTTCAGACATATCAAAGCAGATATAGGAGGGTTTACGGTCAAATACAAGCTTATCTTTTTTCAGACAATCACTTAGCCCAGGACTCATTAAAAATATTCCAAATACACATATTCAGACAACAGACCTATCTGTTTATCAAGGTTCAAGCCACTTCCTAGAGGAAATAGGACATGGTTACACTAATTCAAGTGATGGCATTCACCCTCTCCCAACTAAGCTCAAGGTACATATGTCCAAGCCAATCTCAAAACAAGCATGGCCTTCCCATAGAAAGGGACCTAGGGAAGACCTTATAAACAAACCAGGCTTATGGCAGTGTCACTTTTCCCAAGTAATAAAACAAGTTGACGGCATTTAGAACTTTTAGGCACACATTTAAAACTGGCAGTTCCTAAAAAAAAGAACTTACCTCTCTTATTTAACTCAAGCACACCACAGGCTGATGTATACATCAAGGCTACCGCATTAATAAGTGAATGAGCTTAGGAAAAACCTTTGTTAAGGAAAGGGAGATCCCGATGGGCACTTAGTCATAATATTCTTAAAAAAAAAGGTTTTTTTTTTATTTTCAGAGATGGTCTTTGAACAGATTTAAACCAATCAAAAGTTCTTCTTAAAGAAACAAAGTAGAAGGAAAGAAAACAAGAAATGGATTTGTGACATGATCACAGTTTTGCAAACAAGGAATTCAATCCTCACATATGGAGTAAGCCTCAACCAATGAGCCCAAAATGGCAAAGTTTCAGACACCAACCATGGATGAACAAGTTAAGCAAAGTTGGAAAAAGACACAAGGCCAACAACACAAGTGAATGACAAATAACACACTTGACACTTAGTCTTCTCATAGGTGGGTTCATGTTACCACACTGCACTTATCAGCCCATTTTTCTTACACACCACTGGTTTGAACAATGAGACACAAGGCAAGTAGATTCATCAGATAAAAGAAGCACACTTAGAGGTCACACATAGACACACATTTAGGAGACACGGCAGAAATCTCACATTACCTAAACTTTCCAATATTAACAGTAATCTATTTGATTTTAGGTATATCCTTCCCTCCCTGTTAGACATAGTTAGATTGTTCCAAACCACCTATGGCCTTTGTGTGTCCCAAGGTCATGAAAAGGAGTTCTAAAAGAAAAGGATGGGGTCTCAGGGTAAGGAAAGGGAAAGCAGGATAGGGTGGGGTCATCACCTCCCCATCTCCTTCTCCTAAATCTCCCTTTCAACAAAGGGATCCTAGGTTTTACTAGTCATTACCTCTAGTTCATGCCCAGGCTCACTTTTACTCTCCCAAGACCTCTTTCCTCTCCTTTATGCACTCCCCCTCATACCCCAGTGACACCACTAAGGGCCATGGAAAGATCTAGAACAACTTAACTCTACCATCCAGTTTCCACAAATGTCCAGACTTTAAAAGCCCCTTATTACCGAATTCAACTATGAACACTAGGAATAGACCTCTTATAAACACATAGCACACAGTAACAAGCTGATTAATTCATAAAGACTATGTCTTGATTATAAAAATAAACCTTAGATATTAAGTTCAAATGTGATATATTGGGAACAGGCCTACTCTGAACATATAACAAACTACAAACAAGCTAGTGTTTCCTTACAACTTCAAACTGAAAATTATGATCGTAGAAAGGTCTTTGTTTTTAACTACATTATATTTCAAAAGAGAAATAGAGCATACTCCCCTTTTCCATCAGGGGTCAGACCACGCAAAGGAACAATCAACAGACTTCAAACACCATTATTTTAGCCTTATCACCACTCTTTTTAAAGGAACTTAGCTCTCAACATCAAAGGGAAACACAACAATATCCAGGAAAAGCCACTCAAAGACAAGCTAAGCAAGATTTAACAAGGATCCCATTATCCTCCCTTCTTTTTATCCTTTATCCTTACCAGTCCTCAATAATGAACAAGGTTTTCCTTCACACAGACATGACTCATGGGAAACTTCTACACATGAGGGACCAAAAGACTCACACATATACACACATTCCTGGCCAAACTACTAGTCTTTAAATCCTTCTTTTGTGTCATTTTTATCAGAATAGACATATTCCATTTGCTAGGTGAGAACAAACATGACAACCACCTCTTAACCAACCTATTAGACTAGGTGATTTGTGTAGCAGTTCTATTTTTTCGATTCGGATTTGCTCTTGCCTCATTCAAAAAGGAAAGTGCCTCGGAAAAGTACTGGTTTAATCGTATCGAGAAAAAGAAAAAAAATATACTTCTACGTGGATGGTGCTCTAAATGGATATTGTTTTAGAGTCGCCACCTAACTTATAGGTAAGTTAGGAAAACTAGTTTGAAAGGGTTTATTTAAAACGGTTAACTTTTAAAAGAAACCAATCTAAAATCAAATATGGGTAAGGGCTCTGGTGATCCCCCGGGGAAGGTGTTAGGCACCCAGGTATTAAAGATCCGTAAAATACGATTGACCTACGGGTTCTAATAGTATTCCTTGTGAATATAAATTGTTTTTGGTAAAAAACTGCTTTTGTTTTAGATTTCCGCAATAAAAGGTTAGTCATTCATGCCTAATATAACACTTTTAAGAAATAAAAGTGGTAAAGTTTTTTCCAAAATTGGGCATTTTGGGTTTCGGACTAGAACACCTAGGTTAAAACCCGAAGGTGTTAACCTAAGTAGAACACTACGTAAGCCCATCCGAGTTTAAAAAAATATTTTTTAGTTAAGTTAAGTTTTTTAAGAAAATTGTTTTTTGGCATACTATTATTATCCATATTTTAACCATATTCCATATTTTTAGATTTTTTAGTCATTTTTAGTCTAAGTTAATCAAAATAGTCTAAGTCCAAATGTTGTCCAAAACGGTCCAATAGTCCACAGGTCCAAGGTCAATTTATGTTTTAAAATTAAGTTTGTCAATTTTTTGTTCCAAAAATCATTATTCTCAAATTTAAAGTTGTCTCAAAATTATGCAATTATATTAGTCTAAAAGCCATTTTTCACAAGAATTTTCCAAAATCAGCTTTTTAAATTTCCAAAAAATAGTTTTTGCGACTCTAAATATGTGATAATCTTAAAGGTTCCAATAAATCATACACAAAATGAATTAAAACACAAAATTGAATAGAGTAAGGAGTTGGGCCGACCAAGCCCAACAGAAAAATGCACAAATTAATATTTTCCGCTCCAATATGCGTTCCAATGCTTATGCCATCCATGCTAGGGGTAGACTCGATCTAGAATTGTTAGTGGCCTCGATGGACCCACCAACATATAGGGGTAAGCATAACAAATAGGTATACATAATATTAGTAAAGTAACCGAGGATGGTAATTAAATTACAAAGCTAAAAAATGAATTACAATGCTTTTGGCCCAAGCCCACAATTATTATACTTGTAAAATAGTGGACAATTTATGCAAAAGCCCATCAGTGGCTAAATATAATAATTATTAGATTGCCAAAACTAAGGACAGGCCAAGAATTGTGGCCCAAATCATCTTCTTTTAAAATTTTCTAAGTGTCAAACTGTGATATACACGATATACCACTGATATATCCACTAAAATAGAGAGTACAACCCATGAAGGGCATACCCTCTATACACCTTAATATATACTATATACTCAACTAATATCAACTCTCAAGCACCACATTAGATCACATAGAAGACTTCAAATCTACCCAGCAATGCCACAATCCCAAACTCAGGTATTCAGTTACCAATTAGGACTAAGCAAATAATCATATATTCTATATAATGCACAATTTCAAAGCCAGTTATCAACAAATTCAAAAACAAGAATGTCACAGGGTAGTTCCACTAGCACAGGATGAAAAAAAAAAAAAGCAGTCTCAAGCAAGCAAGCTATTCATGAGCATAATTCAAGACCTTTTCAAGAAGTGTTAATGCAAGAAAGTGGCATAGAGATAAATCATCACCTAAAGCTACAACTAACACATTGCAGATTCAAGCAAAGATGAAACAGTACCAATTTAGTCTCAATACAGTTTTCAGTTTTCAGATTTTTCAAATCACACTTCAACAGGTTTTTGAAAACTCATTTTTGACAGTCAACAAGTCTTAAACCAAGTCTCAAAACAAAGGTTCCAACTTGCGATTTTCCCCAAAAACACAAAGAGGTTGACAAGTTTAAAGTGATGCACAGATAGAGTCTTCACACATAGGTTAAGACAAGTCACAAGCAAACCAAGAATACCAAGTTCTGTGAGGCATTCAAAGGCCTCTAAATAATATTTCAAATCTCAACTTGTTTTCCAATTATCTTATAAAACTAATGGGAGCAAATGACAGTTGCACACATAATGCTAGAGATCAATTTTTTAGATAAAGACGTCTGCATTGGTTTCAAATAGTTTCAAATGTGAACCAAGTAGGTATGGGCAGTAGTTTCTAATGTAAGTTTAGACCTAAATGATCATTAAGAGATTATACTCATAGACACACAAAGAACATCCATCGAGAAAAGAAAGACAACGGGGGCAGAATCATAACAACTTCATATTCATTCCCCAACCGGTTAAGTGTACCAATTCAGACAAGGTTCATAGAAAGGAATCTCAACAATGTTAATGAAATTCAATAAGGGATCATAAATTAGCCAAGAAAAGAGAAAACCACCAAGTAAAAAAAACAAGCAAATGCAGTTTAACTTTTCAAAGATATTCATGGCCTTCTTTTAAACTTCTATAGTTAACACAATCACATTTAAGAAAAAATTCACAGTCTTTGTGCTTGACGCCTTTTGTCACGAACCTAATTACCGATCGTGCGGGCACCTACTTTATTATCACTAGTAGGCAAACCCTTACCCGTTAACCCTTTTATCACTAGCCAATTTTAACTTTTTTAATCATTTATACTAAAACAATCAATGAACATGTGAATGAATGTATAGTCTACCAAATCATAATTAATAAATGATACAAGTGCGGAAGTCTAACTATTACATCCCCAAAATCTGAAAGTCATCGTACAAGGACTCTAACTAACAATGTCTAAAGAATGAAGTATATCTCAACTATAATAACAAATAATGTCTGGAATAAAAATAGACATCTGGAAAGAGAGATCTTCAGGTGGCATGGCATGGATAGAAGCTCACCCTCGGATCTGATCGAGCAAACTAGCTTCAAGCTAGAGATTTAGTCCGGATGAAATCTCTAGAACACAATCGTACTCAAAAAGGGTGCGGAAGGTAGTATCGAAAAACACTATGTACCGGTAAGCATCATAGGCCGACTAAGATTAGTTCACGTATATAAGCATAAAATCAACAAGATAAACAGATAGGCACTTAACGCTTAAATCCAAGTCACAGAATATCCCATAACAGAGTCACAACCTAAGATGAAGCTTCTAACCCACAAGTCTTGTTTCAATAATCTCACCTGATAATCACAAGCCCAAGTTCCTTCCCTAGATAGAGTCACTAATCAACAATTTAACTCAGTCAATGATCATATTAATACTACAACAGCTGTTTCAGCAAACATACCAAAATCAGAAACAACGAGCCATATAATAATGCAGAATAAAACGTAATGATGTGCAATGCAAAATATGATGTTGTGCAATGCAATGCCCTGGCCAAATACACACTGTACACACATGATACTAATGTCATAGCTCAGTAGTCATGACTTGCAGGGGACCCATGGTGTCCATATACGTTCGTTCCGAACCCACTCTTTGGACCCGAGCCATAAATCCTCTGCCCCGGAAAGAACCTCGGTCGCGGCCATATCAATATACCTCTCATATCCGGAAAGAACCTCGGACCACGAGCCCATAATCTAGGTCACATATGTGCCTTTCCATAACACTGTCCCCTCACTCCCAATGATCAATTCATCAAGTACCATGTATCAAATAGTATCACAAGTGCAACAAGAAGATTATATTAACTTCTTCGCTAATTTCACATCACAATGTATGTCTCAACGTATTCCGGTTCATCAGTTTGTATGGACTATGAATAATTAGCAATATCAATGTCAACCCAAGGCATTATGCCACAAGTCTTCCAAACTATTTCCATCATGCATGAGGGTATGAATGCATAAATGAGTGTAAATGTGGTAATTCAATGCAAACCAATAAAGCAACAGTGAAGGTACAAGTCACAAAACCACAAGTCATATCAAGACTTGGATCAACACAGCCATAAAACGAATCATACAATCGTGTCAACTAACATAATAGTCTATGTCCCTCTTTACTTACACATGTAGCAAGTACGTCTCATAACTAAGTCTTGTATTACTAAGAAGCTCCACTTTTTTATGTATTATCATCAACAGGAAATCATACATCAAGGGTTCCTCTACATATTATCATAAATATATAAATCACAATTCAGGTCTAAACCCAAAGATTCCTTCCTTTCTCCGATGATATGTGTCACAATAAAAGAGAATTGAGTACAACATGACAATTCAGGTAATAAGTCTAATCACAAGAACGGGGCAACGAGCCACCATCAACAACAATCAACCAAATAGAAATCCATCCCTAATCGCCACAGTATGAATATAACTACACTTCATATTTCAGCACATAAAGTAATGATGACGAGACCACAAAATCAGAAATCATACCAACTTAGCTAATATCCAGCCAAACACCATGTCCCAAGACCTAATCATGCTTTCTCCCATCAATTCTACACAATACATACGTTTCGCTTATCAAAGTCTAACTAAAGTAACCCATAACCTATCATGCAGAACAGGAGCCGCGAGCTACTCCACATGAGGCTTCTATTTCCGAAGCGCCTCATAACGATCAAGGTCTAACAATATTGTCACGATCCGAACTACGGGCCATGATGGGTATCCGGGGCTAACCACCGAACACCACTCATTACGTTATCTATATGCTCTCATTTATAATACTTGCTCAAATTCATGAAAATATATCATCATTTGAAACATAATTACTTTTATAAACATAAGCCCTTCGGCTATCAAAATAATATATATATATATACACGCACATACATATACATGTAAACCATGGGACCATACTACCCACACATGCGTATCTACGAGCCTCTACTGGAATACTAGACATATGGACGGGACGGGACAGGACCCCGTCGTGCCCAATCATGAGTATATACATATATGTACCAAAAGAATAATCAATGGCACCTCCGGACAATGGAGTGCTCACAAGTCAGCTACTAGCTCCTATGGATCGGCACCGTCTCCTTGCCTACCTGTGGGCATGAACACAGCGTCCAAAGAAAACGGACGTCAGTACGAACATTGTACTGAGTATGTAAGGCAGGAATAAAATAAGCATAATAAGAATATCGTAAGTCATGAGATGGAGATACAACCTGTGTACTCTTGTAATTATAGATACATTTCATATACATTCATCATACATAAGCACATCATGTACATCATCATAGCGTATGCCTTATCATATCACATATACATCATCATGCCATACATGCATCGTCACATCAATCATACATTATCATGTCGTTAACCCGCGTCCAGGTAACCATCATATGTCGCCCACTAGTGGTGTCATGCCCGGCCCTCTAGGCTCGGTGGAATCATAGCAGCCCGCCTTAGCGGTGACATGCCCGGCCATCTAGGCACGGTGGAATCGTATGCATCCCGCCTTAGCGGTGACATGCCCGGCCATCTAGGCACGGTGGAATCGTATCATCATCATATACCGTGCATTTATGATCATACATATCATATATCATCATAGACTCATCACTATCATTCGTTTTATGAACACGTCATGGCATCTATCACAATTCAATATCATTATACATATATCATCAATTCGTATATTAGAACTTGGAAGCAAGTATAGTCATGTCGGGGTGACGTAAGGTCGTGGACCCCCGACTTCATTATGGAGCGTTCGTAAGCATTCTGCCTCACCTTGAAGGGTTAAACATAAGGTGAGTGTATACAATGATCAACATCAACGGGCTTCTTATAGCTTCATTAGCTTAGTTGGAACATCATATCATAGGCTATAGCATCTTTAGACTTAAGCTCATCATTATCATTATCATAATCATAGCATATCTCTTATCTCGTATGGCTATTCATGAACAAGGGCTCATAGTATTCTTGAAGGTGGAACATTCATAAGAAAGAGGAAATTCATGCCTTAGAAGGAAAGGAATAGCCTCACATACCTTCGACGTTTAGCTATTCTATCGATTGCTCGTTCTCCTTTAATGCACTTGTTTATACCTTCAATGGAATTCGTATCAACATTAGCTACATCATCGTGAAAACATACTTACTAAAGCTATAGAAATTTGGGCAGCATTTCCTTTGTTTATACTACTTTCCTCCATATTCCATATCAACTCCCAACATTCATAACAACAATCACAATATCGTAAACGATAGGCATCATCTAATTACGTTGGCCACAATTCATGATTTCACTACAATCTTCCATAATCACGACAAAAGTCAATCATTGCATTATTTCATATCCAATACTTCTTTCATGCTCTAAATATCATTTATAACGTATTTATATCATCAACATAACCATTTCCATGATTCAACTCAACTACCATTCAATAATGACACTATCCTCATATTTGTGACCCATTTCCTATACTCTTTCACAATCCATGTGTTTCAACCTATAATTACTTCAAATAACATGAAAAGGTCATGAAACTTACCTTAGATGATGGAGGAATGGGCCTTGATTGATGATACACTTTTTGCACAAAAACCCTATTTCATCTCTCTTGGGTTTTCTTGATTTGTATGACTTTTAATGGGTTTCCTTCACTTGGTTCACTTGATTTCTTATTGTTGATCTTTGATTTCTATTGATTTCTCATGGATGAAATGTTTGGAACACTCTAGAGGTTTCTTGAAGTGTGGAGGTGGGAGATGAAATGAAATGAAATGAAAAAGGGTCCCTTATATAAAATTGAGTTCAGTCCCGATTGAAATATACAGACCAACATACGGTCCATATGTTTTCTACGGGCCGTATGTCTGGCCGTAGATCTGGTCCAGTGAATTATGGTATTCTGGGCTGAATCTACGGTTGGACATACGGTCCATACTTTTTATACGGCCAGTATGTCTGGCCGTAGGTTTGCCCAGTTTTCCGAGAGTTGTTTCGTCGACTCGTTTGATCTCCGATCCTTATGGAACCTTCTTAACACTTGTTTATCACTTCAATACCAATCTAAGGGACTTTATAACTCTTCCTTAAGGCATCATTCACACACCATTTGTTCAATACTCGAAATTCTTATCCGTTACACTTGACTTGCGACTTACTTCCCTTAACAACTTTCTTTCCTTAACTCGAATGTCTTTGGAAACTTAATTAGGATCATCAAATACTATTTCTTACTTGTCCAAACCTCATATACATCCATACCCCTCTCTCGTCTATTCACTGTACACTAACGGGGAAATTTTCTGAGGTGTAACATTCTTCTCCCCTTTTGGAACATTCGTCCTCGAATGTTAAGTCGTCGGGGATTCTAGAAAAATTTCGCCAGAGTTTCCCCTGTAATATGGCACTACCATCCTGTCACAACAACCCATAATATCATTGCCTCACAGGGCCACAACACAATAGCAATATAAACTGGCCACACGCGACCCATATGCATAAAAGAAAACAAACATACCTTATCATTTCGGCGTTTCGTCATAGCTTTCTTCTGGGGGCTGAAATAAGTGTGGATATGTGGATTTCATCTTCTCTTCCGCCTCCCAAGTCATTTCTTCTCGATTGTTATTTCGCCATAAGACTTTGACTGAAGCTATTTCTTTATTCTGAAGTCTTCGTACTTGCCTGTCTAGTATGGCAATAGGCACTTCTTCATAAGCTAGCTTTTCTGTAATCTGAACATCATCTATTGGCACAATCTTTGTGGGATCTCCCACACATTTGCGGAGCATGGAGACATGGAATACTGGGTGGACTAACTCAAACTTTGAAGGCAAATCTAATTCATATGCTACTTGACCCACTTTGCGGATGATTTTGTAGGGTCCAATATATCGAGGACTTAACTTCCCTTTCTTACCAAATCTCATCACCCCTTTCATTGGCGACACTTTCAGAAATACCCAATCGCCAATTTGGAATTCTAAATCTCGCCGGCGATTATCCGCATAAGACTTTTGGCGACTTTGGGCTGTCAATAATCGATCTCGGATCACCTTGACTTTTTTCACCGCTTGTTGAATCAACTCCGGGCCTATTAACTGCACTTCTCCGACATCAAACCATCCAATTGGAGATCTGCATTTCCTTCCATATAAAGCTTTATACGGAGCCATTTGGATACTGGAATGGTAGCTATTGTTATATGCGAACTCGACTAGGGGTAAGTGGTCATCCCAACTACCACCAAAATCTAGTATGCATGCTCGTAGCATATCCTCCAAGGTCTGTATAGTACGCTCGGCTTGTCCGTCAGTTTGCGGATGAAATGCCGTGCTGAGCCTTACTTGAGTACCTAGACCCTCTTGAAAGGATTCAGAACTTAGCTGTAAACTGTGCTCCTCTGTCTGTAATGATAGATATTGGAACACCATGAAGTCTCACAATCTCCTTGATGTATAACCTCGCATAATCTTCTGCTGAGTAAGTGGTTCTGACTGGGAGAAAATGAGCTGCTTTCGTCAATCTATCCACAATCACCCATATGGAATCATACTTGCCTCGAGAGCGGGGCAATCCTACAATAAAATAAATATTGATCACTTCCCATTTCCATGTAGGAATTTCTATTGCTTGCAATAATCCCCCTGGCTTTTGATGTTCTATCTTTACTTGTTGGCAATTCGGACATCGAGCTACAAACTCGGCTATGTCTCTTTTCATGCCATCCCACCAATACATTAATTTAAGATCATGATACATTTTTGTCGCTCCTGGATGGATAGAATACTGAGAGTAATGAGCTTCTTCTAGAATTCGGCGACGTAATTCTGCCACATCCGGAACACATAACCTGTTTTGGTACCTGAGAACCCCATCTGCTGAGACTTCGAATGGTGACTTTCCTTTTGGGAATTCCACACCTTTATAATACTTCAATTTGGGATCCTCGTATTGGCGCTCTTTTATTTCTGCATCCAAGGATGTAATTGTGGGATTGTTAACACTAACTCCAGCATCGCCCGAATCAATTATACGTACTCCAAGATTTGCTAGTTGATGGAGTTCACGAATCATTTCTTTCTTCTCCAAAGGCACTTCACATAGGCTACCCATAAGTCAGCGACTAAGCGCATCCGCTACTACATTTGCCTTTCCGGGGTGGTATAAGATATTCACATCATAATCTTTCAGTAGTTCTAACCACCGCCGCTGTCGCAGATTTAACTCCTTCTGTTTGAAAATATATTGGAGACTCTTATGATCTGTATAGATATCGACATGCACGCCATACAAATAATGTCTCCACATTTTCAAGGCATGAATAACTGCAGCCAATTCAAGATCGTGAGTTGGGTAATTCTTTTCATGTTTTCGCAGTTGTCTTGAAGCATAAGCAATGACTTTTCCATGCTGCATTAATACACATCCTAACCCAACACCGGAAGCATCACAATATACAACGTAGCCATCCGGCCCTTCTGTGAGCGTTAAAACTGGAGCGGAGGTTAACCTGTCCTTCAACTCTTGAAAGCTACGCTCGCAAGCGTCATTCCACTGAAATTTTGCTGACTTCTAGGTTAACTTCGTCAATGGGGCTGAAATAGATGAAAAGCCCTCTACGAATCTTCTATAATAACCTGCTAATCCCAGAAAACTACGAACTTCTGTAGGCGTCGTAGGCCTTGGCCAAGTCTTCACCGCCTCTATCTTCTGAGTATCAACTCTAATGCCATCATCTGAAATCACATGGCCCAAGAATGTCACAGAATTTAGCCAAAACTCGCACTTTGAAAATTTTGTATACAACTCCCGAGTGCGGAGAATTCCAAGAACAATACGTAGATGATCTGCATGTTCTGATTCTGTGCGTGAATACACTAAAATATCATCAATGAATACTATCATGAACAGATCTAAGAGAGGCCTGAATACATTATTCATTAAGTTCATGAACACTGCCGGAGCATTAGTCAGCCCAAACGACATCACTCGAAATTCATAATGGCCATATCTTGTTCTAAAAGCTGTCTTGGGAATATCTTCTTCTCTGACTCTCACTTGATGATAACCCGACCTTAAATCTATTTTGGAAAACCATTTGGCACCTTGTAGTTGATCAAATAAATCATCAATCCTTGGAAGAGGAAAGAGGAAACCTGTTCTTTATCGTCACCTTATTCAACTGTCTATAATTAATACACATTCGTAGGGAGCCATTGTTATACCCCATTTAAACGGGTTAAATTAGGTACAACATATTGGAGATTCCTATATGCTTGGTTTTAAGGAGTCGCCACCTAATTAATTTAATGGTGAATTAGGACACCTATTTTATTAACTAAGGTAAAGCCTAACTAAACCTCCGTTAATGGTCTGCTTAACTTTCAATTCTAGGTAAGGGTTCTATATTATCCTAAAGGGAAGGGTTAGGCATCCTTTAGAATCCGTTAACTACGGTTATCCGGCCAAACTTAGGTTAACTAATTAATGCTAAATAAGGTGCTTTGAATTTCAAGAAAAAGGGCTAAGAAAGGTTGTTAAGGTTTTAAGGAAAATATAAGAATGTTGCTTAAAATAAGATTTAGAGAAAATATAATAATTTGTATAAAATAAGACTTTAAATAATTTTAACATAAGAACTGAAACCTAGGGAATTAACTATTGGTTTCTCCTTTAAATTTAACTACCCGTTACTACTAACATTATCCCCACTAATCCGCTAGGATTCGTCTAATGTTAAGAAAACGAAACAAGGCAAAGCGTTAATCATTCAATACCAAAGCCAAAATGCACAACAGAGCATAAAATAGAGGAGGAAAGGAATTAAATGGATCGGCCCATTTCAGGCCAATTGCTGTGCACTGTTGCTGCTGTTATAGGCCTCGACCCAGAATCGTCTTACACAGCTGGTGGGGCTGACTCGATAAAATGTTTCGTTGGGCTTTGGCCCAACATCGAATGCGGAAGAAGACGAGTTCCTCGGACTCGCACGCGGTGGTCATGCATAAAAAAAATGAAAGGAAAAAAGATTAGTATGTAATCGATAAATATGGCTAAACATATAATATATAGACTCAAAACGTATCGGTAAGTTAAATATATATACCGTGTATATTTAAGTATATATATACAATTCGCCAACACACATTTATGACACATGAACAGGGCAACACTCAATATAAACCGAATCAAACAGCGTAATATTTATTGGATTATTCCTATCACACACGCTAACTAGCATCCGATAGACACGAAACATGCTACGTAGATCTACTTCCTGACAGATTAATACTTCAAACAAATAACAGATTAATAGTTCAAGTTGCTCTGAACTACATTACTATACTTGAATCATAGGCATAATGGGATAAAGACTAGCAGCTAAATATACATGAAACTAACATTTCGAACTACCTTAAAACATTAACACGAAACATGGAGGCAAATCATCTAAGCAGCTAACATGAGATCATACTTTTATTGAATACTAACCACTATATTAAGCGAGAAATCGAAACAAACGAGCAAGAATTAAAACACACATAAGAAAACGATAAAATTAAAAGGAGATGAAGATTACCAACTAAACAATACAATACGGAGTGAACCCAAAACAATGCTAAAACGCTAATGCGCCTAAACATGCTTGCAACCATTAACGAACATAACTAAATAAGAACGACAACCAACACACATAAGCGTATATTGAACTAGTAATTAAAAGCTACCACAATACCATCCTAGAACACGGCTAAGCGGGGAAACAACTATAAATTCAAGATAACTAAAAAAAAGAGAAGCTTTTGGCACCGACCTTCTTCGGGTGCAATGTCGAAGTGGGTGCGGAGGGTTTCCAATCTACTCGAACACTATCAAATCCAAGCTTGCGATGCTCGGATTCGAACCAATACCCAAGGACGAAAGAGGGACAAAATATGATCTGGTAGTTAAAGCACGACCGATGCAAACGAAAACAAAAATGACTGGATTTTGACTCGATATTCAGAAATAAAGCTGATGCACTAATATTGATTAGGGGATTTTGGCGTGAAAAAAAAAAAAAAACTCTTTTTTCGAACTTTAATTTTTAGGGGGATTTTTTTGCGGCGAGGAAAAGGACTCTTTTATTTTCCAAGGGGATTTTGTTGCGGCCAAGAGAACTATTTTCCAAGGGGTTTTCGGCGGCTCCCAAAAAGACCTCCCCCCCCAAATGAGTATAAGAGGGCTAGTATTTATAGTGACGAACTAGGGTTTCCTAGGTTCAAGATTTTGGGCGGGATTTTTGGTCAAACTCCACTTTAAAACCCCAAATGTTCAGATTTTGGACATAGTTGCAGGTCAGATGGTCGAAAAAATGGCAAGGTTTAAAATCAAGAGTGAAAGCAATCTATGTCTCTATACTTTCTGGTTTTAAAAAAAAATGAATCTTTCCCAAAACAAGATATGCATTTTCTGACCATGGTTGGAGAGAGACGTTTCTTTGTGTCAAGAGGGAAGGGATGAGAAATGAGGAGAGGTGCTCATGCTTGCAGAAGAAAGAGATGAAGACTTGCACTAAAATCGCACGACAGTCCATGGCTAAAGAAAAAGGGAGCTTAGCTAAAAATGGAGGAGAGAGAGGAAGGAGAGAGAGGAAGAGAGAGAGAAAGTGGGGTGAGCGGCGGTGGGTGAAAACGAAAGGAACCCTAGTGGTTCCTTTTGTTCACGGATTCGGGTCGGGTCGTTGGGTAGGATAATAGGTAATGGGCCAACCGATTTGGACGGGTAGGATGAATTAGAATATTGGGTTGGGTATTAAAATATGGGCTAGGTAGAGTAAATGAATAGCGGGCTAGGACTAAAAATGTGGGGCGATTGAAAGAAATAATTTAGGCTTCTAATTTTAAATAAGAGACCCATTTTAATTAATTATATGCTAACGTGTGTTAAAATATTACTTCATATAAAATATATATGTAATTATCAATGCCCCGATAAAATAAGATTATAAAATGTCGTAATAACCGTGCGATAATATTTAACGGTTCACGATAAAATAAAATGCTATTATTTGATTGCGCGAGAATAAATGCGATGCGTGCGCATAAGCCGGTAAAAATGCTGAAACGATAAAAAATGCGACTTATAATAATACTGGTAATAATAATAATAATAATAATAATAATAATAATAATAATAATAATAATAATAATAATAATAATAATAATAATAGCGATAATAATAGTAATAACGTAATGGCAACGAAACGCCGGTATTAATAAGAGGCTGATAATTATAGTAAAATATAAAAAGTTACTAAAAATATTAGAAGCGTAAATAGGTATTTCGGAAGAAAGGTGGGACAAAATTGGGTGTCAACAACTTGTCCCTCTTTGCCCGGTAATGATGAAAGAATTTTCGGGCAAAGACGTTGACTCAGTAGCCTATTTTGTCCCGGCTAAAGGATTTTGGAGGATTTAAGGGTAAGAGATGTGAAAGGCTGACGAAGATTATGGCCGAACTCGGTCTCGAGTTGCCTACATATCTCGGCCGCACGAGAATCGGGCCGCGTGTAGTTCGGGATAACTACGACACCTATGAAAGATGAATCCCGATTGGTGCGAATCTTCGCAAAATATTGTCCCAGTGTCGAATTATGGAGACACTGGGTATTATGGTAGAGATTTGAAAATTCTGAAAATTGGATACGCTGGAATGCGGGCGGAATAGTTGGAGACGAGTGTTCGAGGTAGATCTTCGACCCTTGTCGGGAAGTCTGATTTCCTTCCCAACATATTGCCCCAGTTCGCTGCCGAAGAAATAGTTCCACGTTGCGCTAAGCTCCTGCGAAACTTTAGACTAGATAAAAATAGTCAGTAAAATAAATATCGAAAATGGAGCAATGTAAAATGAATCCGTAAACAGAGCTGCAATGATTAAAACTATAGCCTTGCTGAGGCTGATGCAAATGAGGTTCTGGGCCGATGATTCATGAAAATGATGCCTTTTGGCGATGATTAATGAAAATGAGGCCCTAAACCAGATATGGAGATGAGGCTATTTAAGCCAAATGATTTATAAAAATGAGGCTTGCTAGGCCTGCATAATGCGGTTTTCCTTTAAAACCCGATGACTGATGAAAATGAGGTTTTTAAACCAGTATGACTCATGGTGTAAAGCATTTATGCAAATGAATTTTAAAGCATTTGTGCGGTACGTGCGTTTGAAAGCATTTACGCGGCGATTAAAAGCATTTATCAATGGCGCATGCGGAGTATTTAAAACATGTATGCGGACCGAATGAAAGTATTTGTGCGGTGCGGGTGCGATGTGCATGCGTGTGTGTTTAAAGCATTTATGCGAAGCGATGAAAGCATTTGTGCCGTGCGGGTGCGATGTGCATGTGCAGTGCATTTAAAGCATTTATGCGGAGCAAATTGACAGCATTGGTGCGGTGCGTGTGCGTGTGCATGTGCAGTGCATTTAAAAGCATTTATGCAGAGCAAAATGAAAGCATTAGTGCAGTGCGTGTGCATGTGCAGTGCATTTAAAAGCATTTATGCGGAGCAAATAAAAGCATTAGTGCAGTGCGTGTGCATGTGCAGTGCATTTAAAAGCACTTATGCAGAGCAAATGAAAGCATTAGTGCAGTGCGTGTGCAGTGTATTTGAAAGCACTTGCGTAGAGCATTTGAAAGCGATAATGCATTTAAATTAGTAGTGATTCATGTGCAGTGCGTTTGAAATTATTTCTGCAGAGCCTTCGAAAGCAGTGGTGCATATGCTGTGCGTTTGAAAGCGTTTTCGCGAAGCATTTGAAAGCAATAGAACATATTCGTGCATCGATACAATTGAAAATCTTTGTAAAACTTAAGCATTAATTTATCGTAAAATTCGAGGGTTGTTAGCAGTTGAGGGGCATAATTAGTCCCAAGAAAAACCCAAACCGTTCGATGCATAGGCCTTGCAAGGCTATAAACATTACGTACTTTCTTTCTTTTTACAAGAAGCGTGGAATTACTCATAGATAAAATTAATGCAGGTGTAAAAAATTAGTGCGATATTATTTCGAGATAAAAAATAGTGCAAGTGCGCGATTCGTACAAAACATGTGAGGTAAAAGTTGTGCAAATGCGAGATTAGTATAAAATATTTGAGGTAAAAATTGTGCCAGTGCGAGATCAGTACAAAATATTGAAGGTAAAAATAGTGCTTGCGTGAGAGTAGTATAAAACATTTGAGATAAAAGTAGCATTAGTGTGCGATTAGTACGAAAATCATTCAAGGTAAAAGTAGTGCGAATGCAAGTGCAATATCAGTGCTCTTTTTGAAAAACTTAATATGTCCAATTTTAAGGCGGACATGCCCAAATAAATTAACCAAGTCCTATTATAAGGCGGACATGCCCAAATAAATTAACAAAGTTTTATTATAAGGCGGACAAGCCCAAATTAAAATGATTAAGTCCTATTGTAAGGCGGACAAGCCTAATATCATTGCGTCCAATTTTAAGGGGGACAAATCCAAATAAATGATGAAGTCCTATTATAAGGTGGACAAACCTAAATGTTCAATTAAAGGCAAACAAGCCTAATATGTCCAATTAAAGGCGGACGAGCCTAAATGCCGTGTTTGAGGGTAGACGACCCAATATATCCTATTTGAGGGTGGGTGAACCCAATACATCCTATTAGAGGGTGGAAGAACCCGATATATCCTATTTTAGAGTGGAATAACCCAAAATATCCTATTCGAGGGTGGAAGAACCCGATATATCCTATTTTAGGGTGGAATAACCCAGAATATCCTATTTTAGGGTGGAAGAACCCAATATATCCTATTAGAGGGTGGAAGAACCCGATATATCCTATTTTAGGGTGGAATAACCCAAAATATCCTATTCGAGGGTGGAAGAACCCGATATATCCTATTTTAGGGTGGAACAACCCAAAATATCCTATTTTAGGGTGGAAGAACCCAATATATCCTATTAAAGGGTGGACGAACCCAATATATCCTATTAGAGGGTGGACGAACCCAAAATGTTCAATTAAAGGCGAACAAACCTAAAATGTCCAATTAAAGGTGGATTGGCCTAAATGCGATGCTTTTGTGAACAAAGATGTTGTGCTTTTGAAAATAATAATGCAATGCGGGATATTTGAAAACGGCGCTTTTGTAGTGCGGGATATTTGAAAGCGGTAGTGCACATATGCAATTTAAAGCAAGAGTGCACATGCGGGGCATTTAACTCGCAGTGCACATACGCACGCATTTAAAGCAATAGTGCATATGCGGTGCGGGGATTTAAAACAATAGTGCAGTGCGTGTGTCGTGCGATGCATTTAAAGCAATAGTGCATGTGCGGTGATTTAAAACAATATTGTGAGGCGCGGGAATTTAAAACAATGATGCATGCGCGGTGCATTTGAAAGCATTTATGCAAAGCATTTAAAACAATAATATTTGTACGTCGATATATTGGAAAAACTCATTTGGAAGACTAAACATTAATTTATCGCGGATTTCGAGAATTATTAATATTTGAGAGGCATAATTGTTAAAAGAATGTTCAAACCGTTCGACGCGCAATCCTTGCAAAGCCGCAAACATTATATATTTCAACTTCAGCAACTTGAAAATCTGCATCCAAAGAAAATTTGTAAGTTTTGGGGGGAAGGTTGATTCGCGTTGGCTTTGAAGATCTGGCTCTTGGCGCTTCGCTGCTTCCAACCTGGCCTGGACTTGTAACCTCTGCCCATTTCTAAGTCTTGGCTAACTGTGACACATTGAATCAAAGCGAGCGTCCTTTCTATAGAGTCTTCCTTTTTCCTGATGACTCTGTTGACCATATACTCTTTCATGTCTCTCGATGTCACTTGCGATGATGCCCTTAAAAATGTCCGAGTTTCTAGCATAGGAGGATATTGCTTTGCGATGATGCCCTTAATATTTGTCCCAGTTTCGGACATAGGAGGATGTTGAGCTTTTGCAAATGACGAGACCGAGCCTTATAGAGGTTGCCTACGTATTCTAATAAGGGAATCAGGCTAAGCGTAGTTCAAATTTAGAGACGAAAGAAGTCCCCTTATATCCGGAGGCGGCGCTCATATCCCAATAATAGAAGGTGGTGCTCGGCCTTTGCAAAACATCCGGAGGCGGTGCTCGGTCCATGCAACATATAGAAAGCGGTGCTCAGCCTTATGCAGAAATATCAAAAGGGCGGTGCTCAGCCCATGCAACAGATAGAAGGCGGTGCTCAGCCTTTTGCAGAAATTTTCAAGGGGCGGTGCACAGCCCATGCAACATATAAAAGGCGGTGCTCAGCCTTTTGCAGAAATTTTCAAGGGGCGGTGCACAGCCCATGCAACATATAAAAGGCGGTGCTCAGCCTTTCATGCCATTTCTATGGCGAATATGATAGATTTACTCGTTGTCCTTGTTGATTTGAAGGATACGCGTTCAAATATCCGATTTCTTCCCTTCAAGCTCTTCATAAGGGTCAAGCTCCGATCTTGCATTGGCTTGCAACTGGGTAGTAAATGGTTGAGCTTCTGCTACATATACCGGTGGCACATACTGCGTGCTATGGTTAGCGGTTTGTGCCAACGGTACGTGTTGGGTTGCTTGGTAGCTTTGGGTAACTGTAGGTTGAAGAATGTAGGGAGCGGTGAAGGGTGGCGGATTGGTTTGTTGAAAGTTAATTTGCTGGGGGTTGGCTTATTGCGGGTAATTTGGTTGCGGAATGGTTTGTTGTATATTGGTTTGTCGCGGGGCGGTTTGTGGCGGGATGGTTTGTTGCTGGCCAGTTTGTTGTGAATCGGTAGTATTTGGATGGCATGTGTAAAGCGGGGGTTTGTGGGAGAGGGCTGAGGAGCGGGCGAGTCAACATGTGAAAAAGATGGTGGAAGCGTCGCATTTGTTCTTTGCTCGTGGTGAGGGGTATTAAAGGTGATGGATAGATTGGTAAGATTTCGCAGTCGCTCGATCTCAGTTTGCATATTGGCTATTTGCTGCATTAGTTGGGCGATGAGTTCGTCGTTCCCTTCTCCGGAAGCTTCGGGTTCATCTCTCGGAAGGGCGACAAGTCCCAAGCCATTCTGTTCGGATGCCCCTGAATCATTCATGTTGTCGGATGCTCGTGCTTTTGATCTTGTGAAGTACGGGTGATCTTCCAGCTTGCAGTCAACACGAATCAACCTTTTGGGGGAATAATCAAAATAAAAGAAAAACCTTCTAAAATGGAGAAAACTGCATTAGTATTGTGCGAATGATTGCTTGCTTTAAATAAGATAATGCGAACATTTTCCAAATAATATTGAAAGAAACACACATTGCATAGCAGACAAATCACATAGTAAAAGGGAAATATAGCAAACACAGCGCGACCTATTATGCATGGGACCTCTTTTGTGCCAGAGGTAAGCCTAACGCCAAATATTCGGGATTATGATAGAGTGATCCAAGCCATTTAATTGAGACACTTGAGTTTGGAAATAAAAGGCCAAGTTTCATTGATATAATAAAAGCGAGTACATTGATGAGACAATAAACCAAAATACATAAAAGGTGACATAATGTAAAGACAATCCTAAAACTTAGCCTAGATCTTTCGCAATTGATCATGCTGGCGGCTGAACTAAAAATTATGTTAGCCAATTGAGCCCACATCTCGAGAGTGACAACCATGGTCCCTAAGCGAGAATGTCTTACCCAAATTGTCTTCCCATGACGACATCCAAACGCAATAAACATTCTCAACCCAGGCGAAACTTAATTAAATTAGAATCCTAATAGAAAATTTCCTTTCGCAAACCGAAAGAAGAAAAAAAATCATGAAATCAACTCTTATATGAATTTGTCCTTCTCTTTTTACTTGATATTCTATGAAGCTATTGGAGGTTGAAAAGAGGAACAATTAAACACACTCGGAGAAAATTGAATTAGAAAGACGAGCTAATGCGATCATATTGATCTATACAAGGGCATCTTCACTCTCTTGGTATTCTCAGTAGGAATTAATATTAACCAAACTACCAAAGTACCATCTTGTCCTGACTTTGCCATAATATCTATTCTGTCCGCGTGTATGTTTTGGTCTGGAAGGTTCGTTTTCATGGTCTCTTTAAAGATGAGGATTACAATCACAAACAGTTCGATCAGGCTTTGACCGCAAGGCATATAAGAGCTAACGGGAGAAGCAAGAATTTACGATGGAATCGGAAAATAACGGAAAAGAAGGCTAGCAGAAATGTTCGAATAACGATGGCTGACGGTCCGGTCATAAGCATGGATTTTTATCATCAGAACTAAGGCCATAGATGATGCTCCCGAATTTTCTGATTTTGAGAAAGTTTATCATAAGAAGATCAATCTGTCTTGTGTGGTCGGAAGTGTTGTTGTCTTCCTGCTATGCTGGTACTTCTATATATATATGGTGAGTATTCTCCTTTTCTATGTAAATACTTCTATATATATATGGGGAGTATTCTCATTTTCTATGTAAATGAATTTGAAGTCTATTTTCGAGCATGCTAAAGAGTGATATCGTGAAATGTAGCCCTTTTTATACAAAAGTGAAATTCATTAACAAGACTTAACCATCTTTTTTCCATCAAGTGCAACATCTATTCTCTAAGGGAAGTGACTGAATGTCAACAAATTGCAACAAGCTGCTTAGTAGCTAAGAACATCAAAAATGCAACACTAGGAGATCTATAATACAACACAGATGATTGGCCAGATACACCAGACATTTGCCTTAAAGAACTGGAACATTTCATCTCAACATATAGCAAAAACTCAGCCTTTTATGCGTGGCAATTACAGATCAAATACATGGCATCAGGGACTTCAAAAGTAACAACAACAAACCAAGCAGCAGCCATTCTTGTAAGATAACATCAGTCAATAAAAAATACAAATGGGAACTGAGCTACTGTGGCCAGCCACAACTGCTATCACTGCTCATGGAGTGTCACAGCTTGTGACATCCAGATGTCATATATTCTTGGTGCTCGACTCCATTAGCCTCAGACCATACCAAGAAAGAAAAAGAGTAAAGAATGAGAATTGAGAATGGCAGATCTTAAACAAGCTAACATTAAGTAGAATATCAAGTATTTCACATTGTAGCATTATCCTAACTTAAACTCATTTTGGAAATAAGTCAAGATGATAAAGGGGTAAATTTCGATTTTGAGAATATCCGAACAAAGAAACTCAAAATACGACCAAAATCATTAGGGATAAGAAACAATTTTGGAACTTATGTCAAACTAACAACTATTAAAAGGAAATATCGAAACGGTTTATTCTAGGAACAAAAGAGAAGAAGAGGCCTTTCTAATTCAATATGTTTTTTTTTCATAGAAACACTACCATTATGCTCAAATCAAATCAGGTCGAGATTTAAACAAATTGAGTCTTATTTTAGGCATACAATGATTCAATCTCAGTCTCAACACACACAAACCAGTTAGCTTCAGGCATTAGCCTTCTCAAAACTTAGCTATTTATAAGTACTCCTTCATCATAAAGTGCAACAAATATCTCGGAAACCGTGAGTTGCTAAAGAGGTCACTACCGCTTACCTCGGAAGATATTCTACATTTTAAAAGCACAGCTCATGGTGATCAGACCAAATTGAAGACCTTTGTATTTGAGAAGATGTGTATTTCATAAACAAGGTTAAAATATGCTTTTTAAAGAGGGATAAAGTAAACAGATTAGCCTGCATGGTTTAATTTAGACGCATATGGAGTTAAAATTTACATCACAAGGATAAGAAGCCTTTATTTTACCAAGAAAGAAAAGTTCAGGAATTTAACCATTAAGACAGAATGTTAGACACAAGTTCACTCAAAGAAAACATGTTAATATTTTAGAGATGACAAAACATAACTTAGTCTCTTAATCTCCAGCGATGCACATGCACAACTTCATACATACCTCAACAAATAAAGAAATCCGCTCATGGTCGGGATTAGATTCCCTATGAACTTTAACCAAATTACTTAGAATTTTGAGCGACAAAGAGAAAAGAACCTTTCAGCAAAAACCTTTCACAGATCAACTTCACAACTTCGGCTAGAAAATTCATGGACTGAGTTTTAATACTTTTGCACTGGTTTGGGGAAAGTAAACATATAATTGAAACACACTAACTATCGGAGTTGCAACTACGAATATTAAACAAACGAGAAAATTGCTAATCATTTTTAAGCAAGCAAATATCCCTCATGTTATCCCTCATGTTCGTAATAATCATGTTTTACACACAACATTTGGCACCGACAATCAAGACTATCAAGATCCCGAACAGAAACACATACACGTATTAGCTAAGTCAACAAAGAGCTGCTAATCAAGTTGCAAGGATTACCCTATCCAAACTATCATGATTCAAGCTAACTGAGACAATAAAAAAAAGACTAGCAACCACCATCAACATATAACATAATCACACTTGAACATCTACGCAACGACGTTTTATCTGACAATTTAAACATATGCATATCAACCATGTTTATTTAACACAGCCTCATAACCGAGATTCAAAACATAGTACCACTACTCTAAACTTGAAGATTCTTAACTAAATAGCCAAACAACTTCAATAGTCTAGACGTGGTGTAGCTTAATAGATAAACATTCAAAACTTCATAGATAGACACTTAAACCAAGGCACTCAAACAAGATGCAAACAGAATGAACAAACATTTACTTGACTGAATAGTAAATATGTGACAAAACCTGACGTAGACTGACTGACAAAGCCAATGAGCACACCAACTCAGGTCTGATTTATACTAAACAGGTGCAAGAAAATGAATTAAACAATCCTTATAAGCTGAGTACTCATCTAATTACTAGACAGATCAAAGGTTTCAATTGTAACAGACCTGAAACTCAAGCTTACTCTTCCTTTGCACTTAAACAAATCAAAGTTGTGACTAATGTGTATTAACATTTGAAAGAGTATTCATATCAATTTTAAGACATTGCTAATCCTCCAAGCTTTAAAACTAAAGAAGCCTCGATACTATATTAAATACTATTTCAAACATATAAATCTAATCTAATCTAAAACACATTAAACAAAGCATGTAAAGAACACATAATGCCACTATGGCAGAACCATCCTACAAAAGGAAATGATTCCCAAACTCGACATGTCATGATTAGGCTTGGATCCTTCTATCATTATCACGTTACACATAATATGCTTGTTGGTCATTGGGTTATGAAACCCGTCGACAATTTGGTAGATTTTCTAATTGTGGAGTCGATACCAAGGACCGAACCACCTAAGGTTTATGCATGCATGACTTAAATGGAATGGGTGGTATAGCTCTATCCTGAGTTTTATAAGATTTGGCTTTACTAGACGCACGGTTCCCGAGTGGACTACTCGAGTGAGAAGGCTACGCGGTCACCGGAATTCGGACACCCCGCGCATATGCCAACTCTCCTAAAGATTTGGATTTTTGAAAAAAAAATTGCGGGTGCGCAAAACACACCTCGCGTGTACGTGTGATAGTGTGAGTTTTCCAGAAATGGAGGAAATATGAACGGAATGCCAGTTTAAGGAAAACGAAGAACATAGAAAATTTCATATAATAAAAATAGTCGCCACTTAAAAGCACATAAGAAAACAAATAAAAGCAAAATAAAGCCAAAACTCCCAAAGCAATCCAATTAATTAACCTAAGTTGTTATGGTTAGAACCTAAATTCCCCAGTGGAGTCGCCAAGCTGTTATACCCCATTTAAACGGGTTAAATTAGGTACAACATATTGGAGATTCCTATATGCTTGGTTTTAAGGAGTCGCCACCTAATTAATTTAATGGTGAATTAGGACACCTATTTTATTAACTAAGGTAAAGCCTAACTAAACCTCCGTTAATGGTCTGCTTAACTTTCAATTCTAGGTAAGGGTTCTATATTATCCTAAAGGGAAGGGGTTAGGCATCCTTTAGAATCCGTTAACTACGGTTATCCGGCCAAACTTAGGTTAACTAATTAATGCTAAATAAGGTGCTTTGAATTTCAAGAAAAAGGGCTAAGAAAGGTTGTTAAGGTTTTAAGGAAAATATAAGAATGTTGCTTAAAATAAGATTTAGAGAAAATATAATAATTTGTATAAAATAAGACTTTAAATAATTTTAACATAAGAACTCGAAACCTAGGGAATTAACTATTGGTTTCTCCTTTAAATTTAACTACCCGTTACTACTAACATTATCCCCACTAATCCGCTAAGATTCGTCTAATGTTAAGAAAACGAAACAAGGCAAAGCGTTAATCATTCAATACCAAAGCCAAAATGCACAACATAGCATAAAATAGAGGAGGAAAGGAATTAAATGGATCGGCCCATTTCAGGCCAATTGTTGTGCACTTTGTTCTTTCGTTATAGGCCTCGACCCAGAATCGTCTTACACAGCTGGTGGGGCTGACTCGATAAAATGTTTCGTTGGGCTTTGGCCCAACATCGAATGCGGAAGAAGACGAGTTCCTCGGACTCGCACGCGGTGGTCATGCATAAAAAAAATGAAAGGAAAAAGATTAGTATGTAATCGATAAATATGGCTAAACATATAATATATAGACTCAAAACAGATCGGTAAGTTAAATATATATACCGTGTATATTTAAGTATATATACACAATTCGGCCAACACACATTTATGACACATGAACAAGGCAACACTCAATATAAACTGAATCAAACAAATGTAATATTTATTGGATTATTCCTATCACACACGCTAACTAGCATCCGATAGACACGAGAACATGCTACGTAGATCTACTTCCCCGACGATTAATACTTCAAACAAATAACAGATTAATAGTTCAAGCTGCTCTGAACTACATTACTATACTTGAATCATAGGCATAATGGGATAAAGACTAGCAGCTAAATATACATGAAACTAACATTTCGAACTACCTTAAAACATTAACACGAAACATGGAGGCAAATCATCTAAGCAGCTAACATGAGATCATACTGTTGAATACTAACCACTATATTAAGCGAGAAATCGAAACAAACGAGCAAGAATTAAAACACACATAAGAAAATGATAAAATTAAAAGGAGATGAAGATTACCAACTAAACAATACAATACGGCTGAACCCAAAACAATGCTAAAACGCTAATGCGCCTAAACATGCTTGCAACCATTAACGAACATAACTAAATAAGAACGACAACCAACACACATAAGCAGATATTGAACTAGTAATTAAAAGCTACCACAATACCATCCTAGAACACAGCTAAGCGGGGAAACAACTATAAATTCAAGATAACTAAAAAAGAGAAGCTTCACTGACCTTCTTCGGGTGCAGCGAAGTGGGTGCGGAGGGTTTCCAATCTACTCGAACACTATCAAATCCAAGCTTGCGATGCTCGGATTCGAACCAATACCCAAGGACGAAAGAGGGACAAAATATGATCTGGTATTTAAAGCACGACCGATGCAAACGAAAACAAAAATGACTGGATTTTGACTCGATATTCAGAAATAAAGCTGATGCACTAATATTGATTAGGGGATTTTGGCCGCTGAAAAAAAAAACTCTTTTTCAGAACTTTAATTTTTAGGGGGATTTTTGCGACTGAGGAAAAGGACTCTTTTATTTTCCAAGGGGATTTTGTTGCGGCCAAGAGAACTATTTTCCAAGGGGTTTCCGGCGGCTCCCAAAAAGACCTCTCCCCCAAATGAGTATAAGAGGGCTAGTATTTATAGTGACGAACTAGGGTTTCCTAGGTTCAAGATTTTGGGCGGGATTTTTGGTCAAACTCCACTTTAAAACCCCAAATGTTCAGATTTTGGACATAGTTGCAGGTCAGATGGTCGAAAAAATGGCAAGGTTTTAAAATCAAGAGTGAAAGCAATCTATGTCTCTATACTTTCTGGTTTTAAAAAAAAAAACGAATCTTTCCCAAAACAAGATATGCATTTTCTGACCATGGTTGGAGAGAGACGTTTCTTTGTGTCAAGAGGGAAGGGATGAGAAATGAGGAGAGGCGCTCATGCTTGCAGAAGAAAGAGATGAAGACTTGCACTAAAATCGCACGACAGGTCTGTCCATGGCTAAAGAAAAAGGGAGCTTAGCTAAAAATGGAGGAGAGAGAGGAAGGAGAGAGAGGAAGAGGAGAGAGAAAGTGGGGTGAGCGGCGGTGGGTGAAAACGAAAGGAACCCTAGTGGTTCCTTTTGTTCACGGATTCGGGTCGGGTCGTTGGGTAGGATAATAGGTAATGGGCCAACTGATTTGGACTGGGTAGGATGAATTAGAATATTGGGTTGGGTATTAAAATATGGGCTAGGTAGAGTAAATGAATAGCGGGCTAGGTCAGCTAAAATGTGGGCTGATTGAAAGAAATAATTTAGGCTTCTAATTTTAAATAAGAGACCCATTTTAATTAATTATATGCTAACGTGTGTTAAAATATTACTTCATATAAAATATATGTAATTATCAATGCCCCGATAAAATAAGATTATAAAATGTCGTAATAACCGTGCGATAATATTTAACAGTTCCACAGTAAATAAAATGCTATTATTTGATTGCGCGAGAATAAATGCGATGCGTGCGCATAAGCCGGTAAAAATGCTGAAACGATAAAAAATGCGACTTATAATAATACTGGTAATAATAATAATAATAATAATAAAATTAATAATAATAATAATAATAATAATAATAATAATAATAATAATAATAATAATAATAATAATAATAATAACGATAATAATAGTAGCAGTAATGGCAACGAAACGCCGGTATTAATAAGAGGCTGATAATTATAGTAAAATATAAAAAGTTACTAAAAATATTAGAAGCGTAAATAGGTATTTCGGAAGAAAGGTGGGACAAAATTGGGTGTCAACAGCCATCTTTCTTTCTCACGAATAATATTGGTGCTCCCCACGGTGATGAACTGGGTCTGATGAATCCCTTTTTGAGCAAATCTTTCAGCTGAGCCTTTAACTCCTTCAATTCTGCCGGAGCCATTCGATAAGGAGGGATAGAAATAGGCTTGGTATCCGGCAACACATCAATGGCGAAGTCAATCTCCCTTTCTGGAGGAAAGATTCACTACCGGAACAGATTGGAAAGTTGGCGATATTGCCTCGGTGTCATGAACTCGGACTAAATGATAAATATAGCCCTTAGCTATCATCATTCTTGCCTTAAGGTAGGAAATAAACCTACCTCTCGGAGTTGCCGTATTACCTTTCCATTCAAGCACGGGCTCCCGGAAATTGAAATCGAACTACTTTCATTCGGCAATCAACATTAGCATAGCATGAGGCCAGCCAATCCATACCCATTATAACATCAAAGTCTAACATTTCTAGCTCAACTAAATCAGCTTTGGTTTGGCGATCACATATCACAATTATACAACCTTTATACACTTGTTTAGCTATTACGGGATCACCAACCGGAGTAGATACCTCAAAAGGCTTAATTGGCTCGGGTTTCACCCCAATACGATTAGCAACATAGGGAGTAATATAAGATAATGTGGAGCCCGGATCTATCAATGCATACACGTCATGAGAAAACACAGTCAATGTACCTGTAACCACATCTGGGGACGACTCAAGATCCTGTCGTCCGGCTAAAGCATATAAGCGGTGCTGTGTAGCACCTGAAGTAGATGCTCCCCCTCGGCCTCTACCTCGGCCTGCTGGAGTCTGGGGAGTCTGCCCTGTAGGACGTGCTGAAGAGGAACCTGCTGCCGAACCTGTGGGTTGAACCCCACCTCTACCATACCTCGAAGGACAGTCTCGCATCAAGTGTCCTGTCTGCCCACAAATATAGCATGCATCTGTGCCTTGGCGACATGGCCCTGAGTGCAATTTTCTGCACTGACTGCATCGGGGAACTGGTGGTCTCCTCGACTGTAATCTCCCCCAAACTGAGAACCTGGGGCCTCGAACTCGGCCCCGTCCCGAACGGAAAGAGCGATCGATATTCCGCACCGTAAACCGGGGAGGTGCACTCGTCACTGACTGGCCTGAGTGCCTGGAATATGTCTGCCTCGATCCCCCTCCATACTCATTGCCTGTGCCCATAGATCTGGCCCTTTTGCTTTGCCCCCTATCAACATCGCGGTCACCCCTTTGCGGAGGTTGTTGTCCCTCTAAATTTTGGGCGTGGGCCTGAATGCGGAAAATGTCCATCCCGTCTTGCAACGAAGCCGTCAAGCAGTCTTTAAACAAATGTGGCCCTAAGCCACTCACAAATCTGTGCACCCGATCTCCCATATCGGCCACCATAGTAGGAGCATATCTAGCCAAGGAATTAAATTGAAGGCTATACTCCCGGGCGCTCATGTTACCTTGCTTCAAATTTAAAAATCTATCCGCTCTAGCTCGGCGGACCTCGGGAGGCAAATAATGATGAGTGAAAGCATCGACAAATTCTTACCACACGGGAGGAGGCGCATTCTCTTGCCTCGACGCTATCCAATTATTGTACCATAGGACCGCCACATCTCGGAGTCTATATGATGCTAACTTTACTGATTCGGTCTCAGAAGCATGGATAATCCACAACGTTCTCCACATTTCATCAATAAAGCCTTGCAGGTCTTCATCCGGCTTTGACCCAAAGAACTCCGGAGGATTTAGGCTCATAAAGTCACGGGCTCTAGTATTAGCTGAACGATCACTTGGGCCCGCGTTTTGCCTTTGTGCCTGGGCGGCAACCAACTGTGTCAATAAATTAATGGCCTCGGTCACTTGTTGACCCGATGTAGCCGGCGGAGGAACTGGAGGCATGGGAGCTGGAACAGAAGCCCCTTCTTGCTCTTCCGTAACAGGCGGAGTAGTGGAGGCATTAGATGGAGCCTCATTATGTGATTCATCCTCATCTGCATTCATAGGCGGCTCTCTTTCTGCCCGCCTCTTTGTCATAGTCTTGCCCCTCTGGGCGGCTTTAGCTTTTCCTTTTGGTGGCATTCTGAAATCACAACATACTCATTAGGGAGGATTAAATATTATACTCGGCTCTATCGCACGATTTCATGAGAAGAAAGATGACCATTTTTCCTAAATGTCCTGTAACCTCCCGTTTATTAGCGTGGCGCGCAACACACCATAAATAAGACTCTACTAGACACGGCTCGTAGACACTTCCTAGGACCGAACTCCGCTTCCGATACCTCTTCTCGTCACGACCCGAACTACGGCCATGACGGTATCCGGGGCTAACCACCGAACACCACTCATTACGTTATCTATATGCTCTCATTTATAATACTTGCTCAAATTCATGAAAATATATCATCATTTGAAACATAATTACTTTTATAAACATAAGCCCTTCGGCTATCAAAATAATATATATATATATATATATATATATATATATATATACACGCACATACATATACATGTAAACCGTGGGACCATACTACCCACACATGCGTATCTACGAGCCTCTACTGGAATACTAGACATATGGACGGGACAGGACCCCATCGTGCCCAATCATGAGTATATACATATATGTACCAAAAGAGGACAGTTCACATGAAGCACTAATATAAGATTTTTCTTTTCCATAAATCAAATTTGGTCTCTAAATCAAATTGTAATGCACACTTAAGCTAACAGAAATGCCTCATGGTTTCAAGTAATGGGAATTCAAGTAAACAAAAGGAGTTGAATCTTTTCCAAATCCTATTTTCACCCCAGACTTCCCTTAACACCAAATATTATGTTAAAGGCTTTACTTATCAAGACTAGCTTTGTAGACTAAGTTTTACACTATTAGAAGGGCTTATCTAGGTGTAGAGTCAAAATAATCACTCAAATGAAATCATGGAAACAGAGTCTATAGATAATAGGTTCACATCTCCAATTTCTCAGCTTTTAAACCATTAGTCAACAGAATTTTTAAACAATGATAAACAGAAATGAGACTCACAAGTTTTGAGTACAAGTAGCTAATACTAGGTTCAATGTGTACCCTAATCACTTAGCAAGAATTACAAAGGCAGTTTCACATAGGGAACAGTTTTACTTAACTTTTCAGGTTTGGAAAAATGAACAAAATGCCAACTTAGCACAGTTGCAATCATGGTCTACTTGTTTTAAACCAAAACTGGTTTTCACCCTTTTCTTTTCTTTCAAAATTTCAATCTTAAAGAGTCATGTTGTTTAAAAAAGTTTAGTTCCTTCCAAAATAGGTAAAATTACCCTAAGCAAAGGTACTAGTTATAAATACTATCACACACAGAGGTATTCCAAACCAGATTGGTTTCAAGAGGTCTATAAATATCTAAATAAGGCTAATGAGCGACATAGGCTAGTCTAGGAAAGATTTTAAGTCATATTTCTCACATTACAAGTCACATAACAAAGGCAGTCATAAAACAAAAAGTTCAACAGTTCAAAGGGAACTAGAAGGAACTCATAGAGGGTATAGGGTACCTATTCTAGAATCAACAAGGTAAATAGTGATTAACACAGTCAAGTCAAAGACAGAACAAGATAGACAATGCATACTTTGAGACTTATTTTGGAACAAAAGAGGACAGACTGAACTAGTAAGGGTGTCACATGGTTTTAAGTCCTTTCCTACTTAGTTCTCAAGCCTTTAATTGTTAAAATTCCTAAAAATTGAGTGACTTTAAAAACCTGTGATCAAGCCAAATTGGTTTTTGAGAACTCAAGCCATAAAACCAACAGTTTTTGCACAAATTGTGACATACAAGGAAAGGAAAGACAACTTCCATAGATTTAGGAATTACATTCAACTTTAAAGCTAGCTTGAACCTCTTGCACTTATTTTTTGAAAGACACAATTCAATTTTCAACCTCTTATAACATAAATGACCTCAAACAGGACAAATATTAAAACAAGGGCATTTCTGGCCTACTTTATTTTTAAACTTCCAAAGTTTTCAAACAAGAATAAACATGAAATTACACAGACTTATAAGATTGTAGTTTAGCAAAACAAATTCCAAAACTTAAGCTTAGCATCACTTAGTCAAGTTCTAGAATTTCAACAACTCTACAATCCACACACAAGACTAAACTAACAACCATTTCTTTTACTTATTTTGACAAAGTTAAGAGCTAGTGAGACATCCAAACTTCCTTTTAAACCATAAATCATACTTAGACAATTTTAAACTCCAAATTCTCAAACTACATCTCAGGAATAGCTCCCACCTTTTAAAATCATTTTTTTCTGGCAAAATAAAAGGCTAACATATTACAAATCAAATTATAAGACTTTCAGATTCACTAGACTATCAAATTGAGCAATTATAAAGTCAAGAATGACCTGCAAGTCCTGTTTCTCACACTCAAACTCATACAAGACATTCAGATTTTCATAAATTGCAATTAGATTTCAAACAAGACTCTAGGATCCATTTTTGGAAAAAACTTACTTTCTTAAACAGTCTTAACATTCTTAGAAATAGTTACATAGTTCTAAAATGAATCAGCTATTGAAACAAGTAAACAATCACTTAATAATGGAGGAAAGAAGTCTTTTTCAATACTTGAGACTAAACAGGCTCAAAAGGGCCATTTTAGACTTAAAGGTGTTCACTTAATCATACTTACCTTTCAAACTATTCAAACAGCTTTCCAATCTAAATTATAATCTTAAAAACATCAAACAAAGTCAAGAAGGCACAAGGTTATAAACTAGGACAAATTTCCAACCCACCAATGTTACTCAACAAGAACTATTAAAAGTAACTAACTTAGATCAAAAATACCAACTCTACTTAACTTAGTGTCAAGAATCCTAACCTAAACTATCTTTTCTTCATTTTTATTAACTTAAGCAACTCAAAATTTCTTAACATTATCTAAATTTAGGCTTCCTAATTTATTTTTTCAATTTCAAACAACAACAAGGAAACAGAATACTCACTTAAAACATAAATCAAAACAATAAGTAACCATTTTTCTAGCTAACAAACTAGGTTCAACATATCAGGACCTCATATTTTACCTCATTTTTTCATATTTTGAAAAAATGTTGAACATGTCAATATTGGGCTCATTTTCAATAGATCAGGACCAAACTAGGTTTAACATATCAGGACCTCAGCTTCCCAATTTGAACACATGATCACATACGACACATAACAACCAGCAATAACCAGACTAAAGTCTTTCATAACTAGACTTCAATTTCCCAACTGACAGATGATCACATAAGACAAGCAAAAGAATCAGACCAGGTTCAACATAACAAGACCTCAATTTTCCAATTTGAACATATGATCACATAAGACAAGCAGTAATCAGACTAGGTTCAACATAACAAGACCTCAACTTCCCAATTTGAACACATGATCACATAAGACACATAATAACCCGACTGGGTCCAACACATAACCAGACTTCAACTTCCCAATTTGAACATATGATCACATAAGACACATAGGACAAACAATGACCAGATCAGACAACTTACTTCAAACAGACCTCTTGACGCCCTCATTAATTATCCTCTAGACCAAGACACACCTTCAAATGAACAATAACAAGACACAAGGCAAATCAGTCATTCAAAGAGCTTGTGACTTCAAACTAACCCCCCATGAACCAAACTTATCACATGGGACACATGGGACTAGACCACTTATGACTTTAATAGACCTGCGTTGACTCTGATTCAGAACAGAGGACTTTCACCAAGCTAACATATTAACTTAAACTACATTCTAGTCCCTCACATAGAGCATTTAATGGTGTTTAGACAATCATGATAGAACAGAAAGTCTAGAGGAAAGTCCATATTAAACAAACTCCTCAACTCAAACTATAGTTCTAAGCCACACTTAAAGACCCTTAGTCACAACTAAACTAGCAAGACATAATCAGAAGGTCTAAATGGAAATGCCAAGTCAAAATAAGTATCTCAGCTTAGGCTACATTCCAAACCACACACAGAAAGAACACCCAATCATATTAAAACAAAACTGGTATGAATAAAGGTTCCAAAGGAAAAATTTGAGTCACAACAGGTCCATCAACTTGAACTATATTCTAAGCCCCACATAACCTCATTAAGCTAGCATAATATAGACAAAATTCAAAGAAAAGAGACAATCATAACAAATACCCTGGGTTGAACTTTGTCTTAAACCACAAACAATCTTATGAAATAAGCATGGCATGGACAGGAACAGGAAGGAAAGGTATTAAACCAACATATTAACCTAAATCCTATCTTAAACACACACAATTATCTTAACTAAGTATAATGTAGACATAATCTGAGTATAAAAGCAATAAACTAAACACTAACTTTAAACTTTATCATAAAACCACACACAATCTTATTAACTAAATATAACATAAATAGAATCTAAGCATAACAGCAGTAAACTAAAATACTAACTTAAACTTTATCACAAAACTACACATAATATAACATAAATCTAAATAATAAACCAATAAACTAAAAGGAATGTACCTTTTGTGAGTGCAACCGGGGTCAAGCAATGGACTTGGAGGCTTTTGTGCTCCAATGCCAAACTCAGGCCACCAAAACACCACACAAACAAATGAAAGACAAATTTTAGAACTAGAAAGCTGAAAACCCTTATGTTTAAAACTTTTTTTTTTTTTTGACTTTGGAACTCTTAAGACTTAAAATAGCAATTTTCAGCCTCTTTGGAACTCTTACTCACAAAACCAACATATGGTCCAGATCTAAGGTAGAAAATGAAATCAACGGTTCAAATACTTCAAGACTAGCAATAATGACAGAAAAAATATATAAAAGTAAGGATTGTACCTTTAAGGGCCTGTTTGGCCTGATTTTGTGGAGAGAAGGAGGAAGCATTAATGGCTTCGCCTTCTCTCTTCACGTTACCTGCCAACTACGATAGGATGGGATTGAAAAAGGGGCGGGGTAGGTGGTGGAACAGGAGGCGGCGATAGGGTTTTACCCCTAGCCGCCTCCCCTCTCTTCTTTTTGCCAACAGACCCCTAGGGTCTCTAAAATGAACGAAGTGGGAGGAGTATATACTCCCTCCCTTTTAATTCCTTAGTGGACCGGGTCCTGGTCCATATTTGGACTGGGCCTGGTCCTTTTTATATATATATATATATATATATACACACACACACATATATATACGTACCATGTATATTGGTATATACATAGTGTGTATATATATATGTATAGAGGATCGGGGAAAAATAAAATAACAAATAAATAAAGAAAAAATAATTATTAGTCCATTAGGACTTAGTTAATTTAAAACATGACTCATAAATAAAAAACATTTTGCGGATACTGCTTTGAATTAATTAATCAGATAAAAGAAAATTAATCAACTATGCAAACGCACATAGAATCAAGACTTAAAGGGTAAAATGGTCATTTTTTTTAATTACTCAAAGTTCTTTGGACAATATAATGGAAAAAAATTACCCATTAATCTAATTTTCCTTGATCTAATTAATTAAGCAAATAATTATCCAAAAAGGGTTTAGCCCTTTGATTAATTTCAATAAAAATATTCCTTGAATATCCTTAATTTCCACAAAATTTAAAATACCTTGGAGGTTTCTTTATTGTTATATCTCGTATTTTGTACGTTGGGACATTCTGAGCTAACCATGAAAAGTTAAGGACAAGACTACTCCGGGATGCGAGGTTGAGATTTTTGACCTTCGATTTTATTTTAAGGCGTAAGTTGCTTGTGATTTTATTGGCATGGAAAATTAAGGAATTTGGGGTTAAAAGTGCAATATGGAAAACTTAATGTTCATGAAATTAAAGGCCATGTGGCCATGCACATGACTTGTGGGCCATGGTCCACATGGATGTATAACATAAGTTATAAATATGATTAATTAGTCATCTTCATCATTTTTCACTTAAGAAATTTCAAGAAACATGGAGAAGGAGAAAGCAAGGAGCATTCGGCCAAGGGCTGGCCGAATGGGTCCATGGAAACCTTGCTCAAAAAATTTATTTCTTCTAGTTTTTCAACTCATTGGAAGGTCCTAAACAACATGAAGTGGTTGTTAGAGCAAGCAAATCCTTTGTTCTTGCAATTCTCAATCCTAGCCAAGTGAAGAATTAAGTGGACAAGGTAAGGTTCAATCTTATTTTTCATGTGTTATGGATGGTTTGTGTATGTTGTAGTGTGTAGAAAAGGATGAAATTCATGAAAATATGGATGTTGGTGTGTGGCCGTGTATATGTGGGGTTTTGGTAGGATGAGATGAACTAATTTTATTTAATGTTTTGGTTGTTGTTGCATGGATTCCATAATGAAAATGATGGTTTAGTGATTTAAATGGAAGTTGGAGTCATTTGTAGGTTGTTAGAGAAGCTAATGTGATTTTAATATAGTTTCTTGAATTTATGAGAATGATGTTGTTAACATGCGGATTATTGATGTAGTTTATGAATTTGGAAGAAAGAAATGTGTTGTTGTTGTTCCTATGGGAATTGGAAGGTTTTCGGGTGGCATTGCAAGTTGGTTGGGCCATGTGGAATGTTGTGTGGATTGGTTGAAGTGTTCTTGAATCTTGTTTGAATGGTTTCGGATTAGTACTTGAATATGTGTGCATTGGTGTTGGTTTGATTGTATATGGTTAATTTGAACGTAAATGGAATGTTGTCGAATTATATAGAAAAGAGTTATTGATGTTAGAATGCGTTTTGAATTGATTGTTGATGTTGTTAGTTGGTTATTGGTATTGTTGTTGAAGATTTGGCCGAGTTGAATTCTCGGGGTGTTGAATTTACAGGGAAAATGCGGCCCAAATTTCTGTAAATAAAGCATTAATCTAGAATTGGATTCCTAAGCGCTTATGACTAATGTTTGGTGCCAATGATGTTATTGTAGACTTTGGGAAGCCGAGACGTAAGTCTGGATTAACTTAGGAAGCGGACGAGGTATGTGAAGCTTACCCTTTCTTTCTTTTGGCATGTCTTAGTTGTAATTAGGCTATGATACGAGTCTCGGGTAACTCCATTCTTAAGATCCGAGCACGTATACGATTCTTATTCACTTCTTGATGTTAACGTTCTTAATATGGTCAAATTATGGCTTTTAAGTCTTTTGTACAGTTGAATTTCAAATGTTGCATAAAGAATGTTGTTTTTAAAGGATTTTATAACCACGAACGACCGTAACTTTTATAGACGAGCTCGGATCGCTTCGAAACGTTCGTAGGGTCTCCAACTTTCATAGATGGACTCGGATTGGTTTGATACTCGTCCGTGGGCCCCGAGACTTTCCCTTGTGTAATGCTAACAATTTTTGAAGGGATTTAGTGCGACTATCGTCTTAACCCTCGAGCGTTGCTTACTTACTTTTCTATCAAGTTTGTAATGACGATTATGCCCCTAATTTCCATAAGCTATTTCATATGGTTTGGTACGTATCTATAAGTCCTAAAGTTCTATTGGATATGCTCTCGAGCGACATTCGGAAGAAACTTGATTTGACTACCGTCTTGGTTTTTAAAATGATGATTCATTTTGAATATTTTATCGAGTCTTGGAAAATGTTCTAAACGCATATAGTTGCTCACGACTCGCTCGTGCATATGGTTGTTACCTCTTTCGCCGAGTCCCGGCCGGTTATGTATCGTGCGCACTATGTTATATTCCGGTGATGTGATGAGTTACGGTTCACCGAGCTCCTCGCTGAGGCCGGTTCCGTTTATATTTCGTGTTATCCGTGTTATGGCGTTATGGTGTACTATGATGTGTTAGCGGATATGTCGGGTTATAGAGATATGAAACCTTCCTGGTGATGTCATGGTGTATGCTTGCCCAATGACGGCGGGGCGACCATATTCTAAGAGCCCCACATGATTTATGTTTTTATGAGTAAGCATTTTGATATTCCGGACATTGCATTTACTTTCTCGTACTGGTTTTGATTATGATCCCGTTTTACTATATTCCATGCTTTGCATACTCGCACATATTCCGCATCGACCCCCCCTTCGGGTCGCGTTTCGTGCCACGCGCGTGTGTACGTATACTTATATGGATGATTCACCGGCTTAGATTCTCGTTCGGCGTCTTGGAGTGCTCCCTTGTTCTCGGAGCCTATACCTTGGTCCCGATTCTCGTTATTGTATATGTGTATATGTTTATTCACGCCCCCCCCCCCCCCGGTACACGGGGGCCCCCGTCCCGTCATATGATTCGTTATTATTCTTAGAGGTCGTAGACATATATGTGTGTGGTATGGGTAGTTACTTTGTTCGGAGTCACGTTCGTGTGATTTGTGTTTTGGACGTCCCCCCGTATTCGATAGCCTTCTGCCGGCTTATATGTGATATCATTGCGCGGCGATATATATATATGTATTTGTGACGATTTTGGGGGCGACGGTTCACTTCTTTGTATGTATAAGATCTGGTTATGCCAGCTATGGTCTAATGTCTGACTTTTATGTGTGTATAATCTGTTTATACACTGATTATGGTTAACGGGTTCGTATGAGTGCCCAGCTCGGGCACTAGTCACGGCCTACGGGATTGGGTCGTGACATTTATACAGTTAAAAGGGTGAAATATTATCCCAAATAATTTCATAAAAAATTACCTAGACCTTTTAGGGTGCACAACTAATTTTATTTATTGTCCGAGGACTCCGAGCACTTAAAATAAATTACAGGAGGTCAAAAATTAGGTGTCAACAGGGATTACTGACCTGAGTTACAGAGACTAGGTCCTTGAACTATAATTTTTGAAAATATCAGGCAATCACTATGAAGTGTGCAGAATTGCTTATGCTTAAGTTCTCCTGATCCTCCCATGCATGTATACCTGTAACGGTATAAGAGTGAGTTAGATATAGCCAAAAAAACACTTGCTAGAAGTGTACCTTTTCTCTTAGCGTATCCATTTCGATTGATTCCTTCCTGCAGCATTTGACATCAAGGATGCGTCCTATTTTACCACCAAGAGACACATATTTTGCTATGAGAGCTTTGATGAGAGATTTCTTAATCTTAGTCATGCATTTTGGAGCTGTCAGTAACCATCAACCATGTTCACTGCTCCTTCTCTCTCTCAAGCCTATAAGCGGTGTCAATGATTGGATTTAGAAACCCAAACCAGCTTGGGTCCCTTGTAGTTATAAAAAGGATGGATCAATCTTCTTTTAGCCCATTCGGGCAGCATGGTTTTTTTTCTTCTTATGAGATATTTTCTTTTGAGGACCTACTCCTTTCACTCTAGTTCTCTTCTCGATAAACTTCTCATTTGTCTGAGAAATTTTAGTTCTTATTTTGGAGGATTCCTGGAAGTGGCCTGCTTGACCATAATGTGTGTATAGCCAGATTTCCGTTATGGACACATGTTTTCTGTGAAGATTACAGGGCGTCTTCTCCTCCTCAAAACTAATTCCTTTACTGTCGTTTCCATTTCCCTCATTTATGAAAGTGAGTACGTCCGACGACCAGGTCCATTTGAGAGTTTTATCAAGATCAAACTTAACCCTTTCCAAATCTTCTTTTAGTTGCTCATTCTTTTTTATTTCCGCAGTGAGCCTTAATTTTGCTTTCTTTAGCTTGTCTTCAAGCTCCAAGGAGGTCTCGCTTGTTTCTCCTTCCTTTTTGAAGGAGATTTCCGCATCTTTTCTCAATTGACTTTCCAACAAGATGTTTTGGTGGTTTGTCTCATGAACTTGTTTCTTCATTTCTTTAGCTAGCACACACAAGTCTTCCTTATCCAATTCTATTTCATCAAGAGCAAGATTCAAGTTTCCTTTCTCGGTGACCAGAGCGTGATACACATCAATCAAAGATCCTTGACAAAGGACATGAGTTTAATTTGAGAGTAAACTTTCAGGTTTTTCTTGGCGTAATTTTTTTTTACCTCTTTGTCCTCATCATCATATTGATGTCATTGTCATTGTCCGTGTCAAATTCAACCATGAGTGTAAGATTTGTCTCATATTTAGTTGCTTCATCTTTGATGGCCATCATTGAGGTATCTCCTCTGTCATCTTCTTCCTCAGATTCACTAGAGGAATCTCTCCATCCGGTCAATTCTTGCTTCACCATTTCATTCGCAACTTCTTTTCTTCTGAATTTTTAGTTAGGAACCTGATTCCTCTATCCAGTTCTGTCATAGCTGTCTTGCTTATTTTGAGGACAATCTTTCATAAAGAGACCAGGTTTCCCACATATATGACAAGAGTAATCATTTCCTTTGAAGTTCCTACTGGAGCTTCCTATCTCGGGAATTCTGCCATTTCTCCTGATCATCTTATTAAATCTGTAGGTGAGATAGGCCATTTCAGATTCCTCATCCCTCGAATCTTCTCTTGCAGCTTTGAGAACCAGATCTTTTTTTTTTTTTTTTTTTTGCTTCGTTCATTCCCACCTTCTTCAAGGTCATCTTCATCTCATAGGTCTTGAGATTTTCAATGAGTTCATCAACCGTCAGCTTGCTAAGATCCTTGTCTTCATAGATGGCATTCACCTTTCTATCCCATGAATCAAGTAAAACAGCAAGAAAATTCCTTACTAGTTTAGTAGTAGTGATGACTTCTCCTAGGGAGTTGAGCTCATTGATTATAGAGGTGAACCTGGTGTGCATATCATGGATGGATTCACCTTCTTTCATTTTGACCAGCTCATACTCTATGGTGAGCATGTTGATCTTGGAGTTTTTCACCTACGTTATCCCTTCGTGGCGGTTTGGAGGGCCTCCCATATCTCCTTAGCGGTTGTGTATGCTGAGATTCTATTGTACTCATCTGCACACAGACAAGTATCTTCTTTGCTTTACAGTTCTTCTCCACGGCCTTCCTGTTTGCTTCAAAGGTATTCCTTCCTTGTCTTTGGAGTGGTTACTAGCCCGGATTCATCTTTGTTTACAGGAACATGAGGACAATCACAAATAATGTCCCATAACTCTGAGTCTTTGGCTATAATAAATTCATGCATCCTAGCCTTCCGCCACCCATAATAATTTCCGTTAAATCTGGGTGGTCTGGTAGATGATTGACCTTCTTCCAAGTTTGGTGGGGCTTCCATTTCACAGATTCTTTCTAGGTGTTAACCTTTTAGAAAGGACCTGCTCTGATACCAATTGTTATAGGTTGTGTTTCCACCAAACAGTATATGAGGTACCTGGTTGTTTACCAGTTCCCTAATGCAGTGCGGAAGTAAAAAAGGCAAGATATTTACGTGGAAAACTCCTTGCTCAAGGGATTAAAAACCACGACCTACTCCAGTAGGATTTCAAATCCACTACACCGAGCAACTCAGATTACAACCTATTGTAAACTAAGAATTAACTCCCATAATCCCTCACCCTTACAATAGCTATCTTGTAATCTTCACACTTGACTACCTCTAGCCAAGCAAACTAATACACCATAGACTAACACTAGCCAAGGGTACCACTTAATGGATTGAAAGGTAAACTGCCTAACAACTACTAAGAATTTGAAGTATCTACAAACAACTTCTTTTAGAGAAGAGTAGGTTTACGAGTTAAAGCACATGAAACAAAGGTTAATAAACAAACTAAGAGACTAAGGCATCTTCAGTGTTGGAAGCAGGTCCTTCAGTTTGTGATTAGCTTTGTTGAACACTTGGAGAGTCTTGTGACGACTGCACCTTTTGAGTGATTTTTAGGTTTTTCAAGTGATGCATAATATACTGCAACATGTTGTATATATAGTGGGGAGCATGTGGAGTGGAAAGAGACCACTCTTCAAATGTATGGGCCGCGTCAAGTCTTTGTACTTTTCAAAGAAAGATACGTGCGATGGTGGCACAGCTTTACATATTCTTTCTTGATCGTACGAGTACGAGAGAGCGTGTCCCGATCGGTCTCTCTTTGTTTTTTCATCAGTTTGACAATCATCAAAACATAGACTACACTTTAACTTATCAGGAGAGAGGCGTGAAAAAGGAAAGAAAGATAAGGGAAGAGAAAATAGAAACTTTTTGATGCCTAAAATTGAAGAGTTGTTACGTTTTAAAATCTTGCGATATTAATAATTAAGTATAAATATCTCTAATAATTATAATTACGCTTCAAATATTGGCTTTTGCTATCTCTAGAGAAAATTCTCAAAAAAAGGACTTAGTAAAAGTAGGGTCTAAAATTCAGTCAAACGGCCGCCAAAAACGTGACTTATATTTACAAGACCGAATTAAATAAATTATTGGCGTATTGTGTGTGGCTTTGATTGTATGAATAAAAAACCAACATACTATACAAATTAAAAGCACAACGTTGGACCAATCTAGCCTTTGATCATTTCCCATGGTTTAATTTCATCCTGTTCATATTATCGGTCTATTCTTGCACACGCTCTTAAAGAAAGAATAATAATAATAATATTAAATATGAATATAGTTGTGTAAACCATTCTTTATTTGTTATTAAATATCTCATTGGTTAATATTTCACTAATTAAAATAATAAGAATATATATTGAGAAAAAAGAACTACTCCATCCAGTTAAATTTCATATGGCGATGTTTAATTGTACACAAAATTTAAGAAGAAATAAGAGGCTTTTGGAGAATACCAGATGTGTTGTTAGAACTTGTTGCTAGAAATTATCTATTTAGTGGACTCACATATTTAATATAATTATACATAGATATGCTATCAATTAAAGATGCCCATTTTCTGATCTAATAAAGTGTTATTTTTATGGGCTATATAAATATAATTTTATAAGATTTGAATTTTATATGCGTAGAAACCTAGTTAACTCTTCAGTTATAATTAATGGGTTCATAACTGAAGAGTTACACCTCTTCTGAAATGTTGCATCTGAAGAGTTATATCTCTTCCGAAGAGGTGTCTCGCTATTATATATTGGTTATGGTCCCTAAGTCTGTTACGATTTTCTTTTCTTCTATGCCCCATTAAGAGAAGTGTTATTATAAAGAAAGTAACAAGACTTAGAAGATCCTGCCTTCCTTCTTTCGATTCTTATAATAGATCAAGGTAAGTGCTCTTACTGTTCTTCTTGATTCATGTCACTGTCTAATGATTTACTTGCGATCTTGTGTGGACTGTATAAAGTTTTCCAACAAGTGGTATCAGAGCACGGTCTTGTTAGATCATTAGACATGATTTTTAGTATTTTAGAATAGCATTAATATACAAAAATACCGTTGTTTTCAAAATTGAATAAAGTTTCCAGCCTTTTTTTTTTTTGGGACGGCAGAATAAAGTTGACTTGTTCATTGAATTCTCCTCTGTGTAAATTGATTCGTTTTGAATTTGTTATTTTGTTAAGTTATCTTTGATTTCTTAAAAAGAGAAAAACTGTTCGAAATATTCGGTTCAACAGAATACCTTCATGGTGTCGTTTCATATTTGATGTAGTCCTTCTGTTTGCTCCTCTCATATTTTTTTTCAAGAAAAAGAAAAGGGATGAAGATAGACTCACGTAAAAGTCACCATTAACTTCTTATTTAATATTTTTTCCTTATTTAAAAGGAAAGAAAAGGGATAAAGTTAAGTAAAGGTTTAATGCCCATAACGTTTTGATTTCCAAGATTTTGGTTGAGATTTTGCCGTTTCCTTCGGTTCCCAAATTTTATTTTTTGGAGCAAAGTATTTGAGATACTTTTTACTGGTTATTCTTAATTTTACGGCAATCTCTATTTTTTTTTTATTTTTTATTATTATTATTATTTTTTTTTTTTTTTTTTTTTTTGTTGAAATATGGAGCAGCATGAGCCATTTGGCCAAATTTGATTTTTCAACTCTGTTGATCAAATTAATTTTTATTTATCATTGAATTTGGCTCATTAAGTTATGCCTTATTTATTTGATTTTGTCATCATATATTAAGAATAGATTACTCCCCTTTTCACAACAACATGCCAAATTTCAATTTTCTTAGGGCACAAGTTATATAGATTGATGTTGGGCTTACTACATTTCTTTGAGCCATAAAGACAATTTTAGTTCCCTAGGACCAAGAATTAAGTTACTGGCCTATTTAAAAATTTCCGGGTCTTTCAAAAGTTTTGGTCAGGATATTAAGGAAATTATATTATTTTTAAAGCATTGTATTACTTGTCCAATTTGAAATAATTACAATTTTTGTAATTTGATTCCTATGTTATGCAAGATACAGTTTGATCCTCATTTATGCATATCCGATTCTGCATATATGTTTTAAGTTTATGCAATTTTAAAGTGATATTTTGGTTTAAGTTATTAATCTTTATTTGATGGTTTCTTTGAGATTAATATTTTAAAGGGCAAACCAAAATATATTAAAGGATAATTTAGTGTCAATTTTTCCGGATTTAAAGAGGTTTTCGGAGTAGCCAAAGCACTCTAACACCATAAAGTACTAAGCTTGGAAGATTTCATGTGAAATATGACATTAGAACTTGATTTGTAAATGCCAAGAATTTTTCATTAAATCTAAGATTTAGGTATTTCTCAACGGATTCCAAAACATAAGGTATTAGATTGTGATATATTTCATTTGGAATGACATTGAATTAAAGGACAAAAGTCATGAGATTTTCTCAAATCTAAGATTTTAGGATTGCTAACACATCCGAAAGTATAAGGTGTTAGATTTGAAAATTCCATATAGAATATGTCATTACACAATATCATTAATACCAAAGGTTACATGTCTACCAATTTGAGAGTAACTAAAGCATCTTAAATTTGATAGTCAAGATGTGTCAACCTTATAAGGTATGGTATTAATATTGCAATCAATTCATTAGGTTGTTAACTGGTTGCCCAAAGGTACGATTAATATGACGGATTTAATTGGGGTAGAATGAGACATTTAAATATTAAGAACGTAACTTTTCCGGTCGCCCAAAGGTACGGTAAAGTTCGAAGGGTTTTTGTAGTTAAATTATTTCAGTTCTATAGTAAGTAAGTTCCATGCAGTTTGCAAACTTTTGCCAGCTGATGTTGGAATTTACTAGTGTCAAGTTCATTTGTTTTAGCATAAAAGTAACTTTGAATTTTTTTGGTAGCATTATTCTGCAGAACTTTATGTAGATTTTTTATGTGCTTTTCGATTTTCTAAAGCAGTCTTACATAAAGCGAATATTGATATGCATTTTCCCAGTTGCATCTTTGGGATGTCTTTTTTGCTATTTTTCCGCTGCGCATAAAAGAAATAGTTATTTGTACTGGGAATGGAATTATACCATGTGTGCTTCTTGTTTCAATGCAAAAGATTAGTCTAATATGTTGCCAAAGTAACCTCCATTAGATAAAATTTATTTATTTTGAAAATTAACCATGTTTTGTCTATGCGAAATAATTATCCCAAAGGAGAATTATTTTGGCTAGATTACGGATAGTCATGAATATGTGATACATTTTGTAATGCATGCTAGTGATTTGTCGGTCCAAAGAAAGGCATATTGCTAGGCCATTTTAGTGATCAATATTTATGAATTATGTATAAGAGTACCACTTACAAATTACTATTTATGTCCAAAGACCGAATAATAATGTTGTGTTAGGTATCTTGAGACGAGTCCTTTTAGGATATATATGTGTTTGGAATATGCATATACGAGATTTGTCGAAACTAAAGCATATACACATTAAATTTCTAATTATGTGAAGGGAAGAGTTTAGAGTTTTCTTGTGTCAATAGAGCATATTAGTACAAACTCTGTCATTGCAGATCCACTCATGAAAGGTTGCAACATAAAGTTTTTTTTAATGAGCCTGTAGCTTATATGGATGTCGCTGGACTCTATGATGAGCCACTTCAGTGGGAGTTTGTTATTTTATCTATGCTTTTGACATGTTTAAGAATATTTTTTGTACAGATTAAAGTTTTATGAAATTCATGAATTATGTATGTTTATTGGAAACTCTGAAAATAAAGTTATTGACTTTCTACTGCCGTTTTGCATAAAGTGTAAGAAAGTCATTTTGGACTCTTTATAGTCATAAAGTAGGACCAATTGGAAATAGGCATGACTAAGATCAATTTTACATGTAATTTTGCTATGCATCCATACTTGATCTATGTCATTGATTTTGCTGATATCGTGACCATTGATGAGTTTAGTGGCGAATATATGTCACGAAAATCACTTTGATCCTATATTAGTACTATTAATGGACCAGATTGCTTAGAGATAGCAAATTGTGCGCACTATAAAGTTTTTGGTTATGTATAATTTTTCAGAAATATATGTGGTCCAAGTGGGAGATTGTTAGAAATTCTCTATTTAGTGGACTCACATATTTAATATAATTATACATAGATATTCTATCAATTAAAGACGCCCATTTTCTGATCTAATAAAGTGTTATTTTTATGGGCTATATAAATATAATTTTATAAGGTATGGATTTTATATGCGTAGAAACCTAGTTAACTCTTCAATTATAATTAATGGGTTCATAACTGAAGAGTTACACCACTTCTGAAAGGTTGCATCTAAAGAGTTATGTCTATTCCGAAGAGGTGTCTCGCTATTATATATTGGTTGTGGTCCCTAAGTCTGTTACGATTTTCTTTTCCTCTCTGCCCCATTAAGAGAAGTGTTATTATAAAGAAAGTAATAAGACTTAGAAGATCCTGTCTTCCTTCTATCGATTCTTATAATGGATCAAGGTAAGTGCCCTTACTGTTCTTCTTGATTCATGTCACTGTCTAATGATTTACTTGCGATCTTGTGTGGACTGTATAAAGTTTTCCAACACTTGTGGCCTTAGATTTTCTTGATAATTTTTTATAGCTATATGATCATTCCATAAGGTAAATTAAATGTTTAATATTGAAGAGATTTCAAACATAAAATTGTATTATTCTTTTTTAAACAAATTAATAATAAAAGAGAGTCATATAAGATGGAACAGAGTGAGAAAATAAATAAATATTAATATCTTGAAACCAGTGATTTATTAAAATGATTACTAACAGGATCGGAGTGAGTATTACTTTGTTAAAGCAAGTAAGAGCCCGTTTGGATTGGCTTATAGCTTAAAGTGTTTTATAGCTTTTTTATAAGTTAAAAAAAAGTTGGGGTAGTCCAACTTATTTTTTTAACTTATATAATCGTTTTCACTATAAGTCGCTTTTTAGATAAACTAAGTTAAATGGGTCCAATTATTTTTTGAAACCTATATTTTAAGACAAAACGATTTGTTCGGCCAAGTGAAACACTCAAAAAAAAAACGAAAAGCGACTTATAAAGCCAACTTATAAGCCAATCCAAACGGGCTCTAAATAATACAATTGCAGAAACGCCTGCCTTGGTTGTTACTAGTAGTTGTTTTGTCTTATGTGGTGGGATACATAATTAATGAAGTAACTGCAAACTTAGGACTAGCTCATCTAATTGACTTTCTTAGTTTACATAGAGTGGCTATATATTCTGCGAAAAGGAAATGTAACATATATATATATATATATATATATATAGCATTTTGGTAGTTTGACATTTCAAAAAACACAGGCGGAGTTATGTTGTTGGGTGAGTCTCGGTCGGGTTAGTATTTAAGGAAGAAAATTTTATTGTAGATCATTTTTTATACTGAATTTCAGAATATACTGGTATCCGAAAAATTCCAAATCACTCACAAAAATTTTACTCTCTCCGCCTCATTTTATATAAAGATATTTGACTAGGCACGCAGTTTAAGAAATAAAGTAAAACATTTGTAACTTGTGCTCTAAATCAAATCATAGAAATTTGTGTGGTTAGAAATCATTTTATTAATGACAAAAAGATAAATTTAAAGTTGAATTGTTACTGAATATAGAAATGTGTCATTCTTTTTTAAACTAACTAAAAAAGAAAAGTGTCATATAAATTGGGATGGAGGAAGTAACATTGTTCCAAGTTGTCTCATGTTCAAATATAACTTCAATTTTCAAACAGTATCAATTTTCAACTTTTTTCCAAATAATACTAGTACTTTTTGCATTTTTCACATTTTTTATGTCCAAAATACTCAGATAAACGTGAAAACTTAGGCAAACACCGTCCTAGTATTTTTCCTAGTTTGGATAAGATGAGAAAGGAAAAGGAAAATGCATGGAACCCGCCTATACAAGAGTCAACAGAAAACCAACTACCAAAACCCGTTGAATGGAAGTCAATGGCACTACGATAGTGACCCGTATTTTTCGAACCTTCTCTAGTCAATTAAGCTTTTCTTCTTTTTCTCTGGGCCACTCAAAATTTAAGTTTGTATCACGAAAATTCTCCTTTAATTGATAATGGTTAAAAACATAGTGAATTACTTATCATTTTTGGCGAGTTCACGGCCAATTATCGGTTGTTCTTTTTTTTTTTTTCTGCATGAACTCGATCACCATCTATATATTAAAATATACATATTTTTTCCGTCTCATTTTTTATTAGGGTGTTTAACTGGGCACAGAATTTAAGAAATAAATGAAGAAAGGTGAAAAAATAAATTTGAAGTTAAACTGTTACTAAATATACAAAGGTATAATTTTTTTGGGACTGACTAAAAATGAAAGAGTATTATATAAATTAGGACGGAGGAGAGTAGTTGATATTCGGATTGGAAAGCCTAATCAGACCAAGGTGTATTTTAATATATAAATGATGATAGTTCAGATAGGAAAAGAAAATAGTTGATATGTTTTAATACATAGATGATGATAGTCCAGATAGAAAAAAAAAAAAAAAGCTTATAGTTGGAGTGTAAAGACGTGTGTTCCCCTATATATATCAAGTACAGCTTAGACTCGGTCCATTTGTGTCCTACTACTAATGACTTACTCTTCTTGGCAGACAAGAATAATGTCTTGCTCCATTGTTGAAAAAACTCTTTATCTCATTCTATCCCAAGACCCAATTTTGAAAGTGGTGGGTGCTCGTGATATTCGACGGCTCACTAAGAGTTCTTTACGTTACCGGCGTCTTTTTTCTGACGCCGTTAAACCACTTGTTGATATGCTTCGTTCAACGTCGTTTGAAACCAATGAAGCTGCTCTCCTTGCACTCCTCAATCTCTCAGTTAAAGATGAAGGGTACGTCTACTTAAACGTTAGTTATTGATTATTGACTTGGCAAATAGTAGTTTCTAAGGGAGTTTCCTGAATTCTGTGTGGTGGTAGTTTTCAAATTTCTCTGGTTAGTTTCGATGTGCCTTGGCTTCGAGTTGGAAAGCATTTCATATATGGTCACATAGCTATAAATGTTTTTCACCAAAGTCACATAACTCTGTTTTGTAATAGAAAAATCACAAAACTTTCACTTCACTATACTAACACCAAAATCACAACTGCCGGAAAAGTTTACCTTCCAATGAGTGAAAATTTTTTACTCTACGATTTAAACCTAATTAAGGCCGTAACTTGACTTGGGTATTAGATCAGAGGTAGTCGCAGAGAATAGTAAAGTACAGTAGTAGGTACAACCTACAAGATTTATTTGATAAATAAAAACTTTTATCAAAATTTAAAATTCCATAGTTAAATGAACTTTACCAGTAAATCGGAACGTTTTGTTAAGTCTTAGTACTTGTTTTATAATCTTGTATGGGAACTACACCATTAAGTCACAAAGTAAAATGAAGCTTATGAGATTTGCATTTTGGTAAATTGTGAAGTACTATTATTGGTAGCCTGTTAATTTACTATTCTTTCACAATGTTTATTTTGCCTTTTTTTTTTTTTCTTTTTTTCTTTTTAATAACCGTGGTGTCCACTGTCCAGGCCAGCTAGCACACACCTCAACTAATTTCACGAGCTACTATTTGTTGCCTTCGTTTTATTCATTAATTCTTCGATAAGTAGGGCTGCAACTTCCTCTGTATCTGAAATTATATGCTTCTCTGCAGTTGTGTACCAATAATGGAAAACTTATTTTACAACCAACATCAAACAGTGTTCTAATGTGCAACTAAAACTTTGATAATTGATTTTATTTTCCTTTCTTTCTAGGAACAAGAAAAGTATCATAGATGCTGGTGCATTGGAACCCATAGTCGGCTTTCTTCAATCAAATAATCCAACTCTACAGGAGCATGCAACTGCTTCATTACTCACATTATCAGCATCTTCCGTCACAAAGCCGACCCTTGCTTCTTTCGGTGTCATCCCTCTACTAGTGAATATTCTAAGACGTGGTACCCCACAAGCCAAGGTCGACGCTATAATGACTCTATACAATCTTTCAACTTCTCAAGGAAATTTAACGTTGATCCTTCAAACAGAACCGATTCCTTCTATAGTTTCACTGCTTAAATCTTGTAAAAAGTCTTCAAAAACTGCTGAAAAATGTACCGCTCTTATAGAATCTTTAATGAGTTACGAAGCAAGTAGGGAAGTGTTGACATCTGAAGAAGGAGGAATACTTGCGATAGTTGAAGTTCTTGAAATTGGATCTTTACAAAGCCGTGAACATGCTGTAGGAGCTCTGTTGATAATGTGTCAAAGTGATCGATGTAAATACCGGGAACCAATTCTTAGAGAAGGTGTGATTCCCGGACTTCTTGAGCTGACTGTTAAAGGGACAGATAAGGCTAAAGAAAAGTCACAAACACTTTTAAGGCTTCTGAGAGATAGTCCTTATCAAAGGTCTCAATTTCGACCTGATACATTGGAGAACATTGTTTTGAATCTTATATCTCAGATAGATGGCAAGGAGCAAAGTGGAAACGCGCAGGGGTTGCTTGCTGAAGTGATGCAAGTTAGTATGGATCAAAGTTTGAGACTTTTACAACAAAGGGCAATGGTTTGTGCTCCGGTTGATTTGTCTGTTTCCGGTGGTATCTCCACGATCTCTTCAACATGATACGGTTTGGTATATTAGAAGTTTCTCTCATTTCATCCTGCAATCGTGTTACTGTGTTGAGGTCAATTTTTTGTGCTCGGAAAATTATTAGTTATATTAATTAGACAATGCCAGTTCAATTATTGTTATTGAACTGAGACGGGCTTAAATGGAGTGACATGAACAGTGCGGATTCATATAGCTAACTCCAACCTGTTTCGGAATAAGGCGTTGTTGTTGTTAGACAATGTCAGTCCAGGCCCTTCTAGGAGCTAGGCGACTGGCTAATGTAAAAGTTTTGGAGAATTAGAATTTTAGTTTTTTGAAGTTGGTCTTTGTATATTTTTGTACACAAACTTTGAAGGTTATACAAATAGTTAAGGCTCCAATTCTCCTTAACATGATACAGTTTGGTATATTAGAATGCACACTTTATTTGTCTCTTTAAATATTCTTTAATTTTCCTCCTGCAACCATGTTATTGTGTTGAGATCAGTTTTTGTGCTTGAAGAATTAGATATACTAGATAATGCTAATGCAGGCCGTTCTAGGCACCAGGTGACTGGCTAACGTCGAGGACCATTTGGGAGGATTGTAAGTTCTTAGAATATGAAGTCGGTTTTGGTATATTTTTAACACAAACTTTGAATGTTAGACAAATAGTGAAGAGTTGGAAGAGGAAAAGAAACCTTTTCCAAGTGAACCCTTAAGATATCTGATGATTCAATATGCAACATCTAGATTTATGTTCTTGATTTCTTCCACTATTCCAAATATGGATACGCCCTCTCATACTGAGTATTGTGTAATTGCGTTACCCACTCCAGCTCCCTCGAATAGACTGATATTTCATACTTACCAAAAAGGCTACACTTATCCCTGCTAAAGGTCTATACTTGTTGATAATAAATTATACTGTTTTTTTGCTTTTCCTGATGGTTACTCACTTTGAAGTGCTTGCTGTTGCTAATTGCCAGAAATAGCATTTAGAGGAATAGCTATAGAGATTGAATAACTGAGAAGCAGGGGCATATTACCTCTTTATTCCTCGCTATCAGTCTTTAGATAGAAATCAATTTGTTGTATAATTTTTTTTTGATAACCGAGAAATTTTGGAGGGTTAGTTGGCGCACAGGTCGAAACTCCATGGATAATGAATTCGTTCGCAGAGACTGATCTAAAATTTGATTATTATGGGTTTGAGTTAGGGATTCTACTACATTCATTTGATTTACTCTATTCGACATCTATTATTTGTACTTATTTATTAAGTTATACAATAGATCTTTCCCTACTCGTTCCTCTACAGCTCTACCCTCTCCGCTTGAACACAAAACTTTAATCCGTAACAACATTTGAACTCGTTACATGCACTTAATCCAAACATTTCGCTGCTTTCTTATTACTAAACCAAATCGCTGGGGCCAATTGGTTGGTGTGTTGTATATCTTTCATTTTGGAAATCTACCTCTTCTTATGTATGGACTAGTTGGAATGCCAATTAACTTGTTTGGTTTCAGGTCAATCTACATAAATTCCTTTTGTCAGGCTATTGTTATTGGATTCTTTTCAACAAAGTATGGATAAAAGTTTTAGACAAATATATATCCACTAAATACTCGTCTTATTAACTGCTTTTTCTAGTGGTAGTTGGTGAGCAGCCTGAATGGAACAACAAGTAGTTCTAGAATCATAAAACATTTCAAGGGAAGACCATTGGACCATGGTCTAACGACTATAGCCGGCAACTTTGATTTGACAAACTTGATGGTGAGTGATCCACTAAAAATTATGAGAATTATCCATTGAAAATAGTATGAGAATTAAGGACTAAAATTTACTGTAAAAATATATCTATTAGCGGGCTGGCAGGCTTTAGTTATTGGCTTGGACTGAAGAAGTTTTAAAGTCAATTGACACTGATTTAGAGGGTGTTTGGCTAAGCTTATAAGTTGGTTAAACTGGCTTATAAGTACTTTTTCACTTATCTATGCGTTTGGTAAAATTGAAAATGCCTATAAACCAAGTGCTTATAAGCCAAAATAAACGAAAAGCCATAAGTTAGTCATTCCTAAGTTGTTATTTTTCAGCTTATAAGCTCTTTAGGTTTGACCAAGCTTTTTACTATTTTATCCCTAATATTATTTTGTATTACCCGAATATCCTTACCGAAGTGAAAACCCTAACTCTCTCCGTGATTTCTCTCCGTCTCCTTTTTCATTTCTCTTAACAACTCTGCTGGCTACCATCAAGAAATTGTAACTCTTCGACATCAAAAGCAATCGAACTTGAATGAGAAAGTTTTATCTATTGTAAATCAGTCTTCTTTCCTTTTCCTTACTTTATAAAATTCGTTTGCATATGTTAAGTAAGAAACAACCGTGGTTTGCCCGGTTTCTAAGTAAATTATGCCGTTTCTATGTAACTACATAGAAATTATGCCTTGTCTGGCATAGTTTTGTAGGATAACTTAATGTCTACAGAATTATGCCGGAAAAGGCATAGTTTTTATGTAATTTTGCCCGAATAGACATAGTTTTTATGAAACATTGTCTTGCAAAATTATTTTTGTTACTATGCTGGTGTTTCAACCCAGAATCTCTAATTTTTAGACCAACGAATAAAGATACTTTGGCCTACAAATTTTCATTAAATGAAAAGTACGGCCAAATTAAAGAATATCTATTTGAGGGGTAAAAATTAAAGACCAATCCATATGAAGGACAATGCCTGCAAAAACATGCCCTTTTAGGGCTAGTTGGGCTAGCCCTTTTAAATGAAGGGTCATTCCATCCTACCCCAACAAATTCCTAAGCCCCTGAGACTTGTGTTGGACTAGGCTGACTCGATTTGACGGCTCTAGCCTGCAACAATCGGAGGGCAAACCTCCAAATGCTTACCCAAATCGCATGTCGCAGTTCAACACTTTTTTTTGTTTATCAAAAATGTCTAGAAAAAAAAAGCTTAATGATTTAAGATGATATATGTCCTGGTAACAATTACTGGGATAAAATCTTAGATGAAAAGATACATCATATCAAATTACATATAATTAGATGAGCAAGTGTACCTGAATCTAAGACGTGAGAATCTCTCTTTTTAACATGAAATATAAAAAATAAAAAAATAAAAATTCGTTCGATTGGGGACCATAATTCTATTTATAGTTGTATATAATTTTTATATTTCTTAGTTAGCCCATCATTAAATTAGAAATTATATCAGAGTATCTAGCCATAAAAACTCATACTTCATGAGTTATCTTATGCCCAAATAATTTACTTTAGCATATAGTATTTTTAAACTATTAATAAGTGAAGCTTTGGTTGTCCTGAGAAGGGTGCTTTTGGTATCTCCGTTATTTCATTTTCAATTACTCCCTTGATGACACGTTTTCAGTTAGTGTGATACAACTGGTTTCAACCTTCCAAACTTTCTATCAAACAACAATTGAGGCTAAAATTAAAGGTAGTTTTTCATCGATTGAAGCTTGGTCCGTTTCTTTCTTCCTTCTTCGATCGGTGTTCTCTTGTTCTCTTGTTCTTTTTTTTTTTTTTTGCCTTTCCCTCTGTTGGACTGTCGGTTAGTGTCCTCCTTTTTTATTTTTGGTTTACTTGACATTACTTCGCATCAATCAAGTGTTGCATGTGGGTAATTTATTTTAATTTATAGTTTTACGTGCAGGATTTTGAGATTTTCACTTAAGGTTTGAAATTTGCTTTAAGAATTTATATTGAACTTTTATTTCGAAGATGGAACAAACAATTGAAAGTTTTGAAGCTCGGACATGAATATTGACGATTGAGTCAGATATTTCTGTACCGGCAGAGACTAGATTGTCGTGAGTAAGTATAAGTTCTCGTTTGATTGTTCAAATTTTTCGGGAATTGACAAGATAAGCATGATTCTAATTCTTTTAGCGTGTTGGTTAGTTTCTTTTTCCTTTAATATTTGGGTTCTTCATTGCCCTCTATGTATTCTTGTTTGATTCAGAAAATCTCTCGACCATTTCTAGTTTTAAGCTTCTTCTTCACTTTGGTCAAATATTGTAAGGTACTGATAAGTATGAGTTTTCATCTTTATCCTATTCTTAAATGCCAAAATTCAGTTCCTGGATTGTTATTCTCTCACACATGACCATTTTTTTGTTTCCTTTGCTTCAGTTTCTGGTCTTCACTATTGGGTGCGGTTATTTCTCACCAGTTTGTCTTTAACCTCTACTGTATTTCTGAGTTTCGCGAGAGTTTTTCTTCTTATAGTTATTTTTTGGTACTTCTCCTTTTGTAATATTAATTTCTTTTACAGTATTGATGTTCTTTATGGATGTCATCTTAGCTTAGTGTTGGACTCAAAATGGTCAAGAAATAATCATTTAATACTCTTGTTTGTCATGATGCATGACTTCATTTGCTAAATTCCATGAATTTCTGATTGAAAGGATCCAATCAAGACACTTCAAATTGACGGTAATTTTTGGGGGAGGACCAATACTTGAAGTTTCATCATGAATGACTAAGTTGTTCTAGCTGTTGTTGGTTTCTGTTATCCTACCATGTACTCTAAAATCTTAACATCTTCACCTACACTCTACACTATTTATGTTGTACAAATTGCACCGAGGAAAGAGGTTATTCAAACACCTAGCTTAGAGCTAATATGTACACCCGCAGTAGTATTCACTTTGTCACGACCCAACCGGAGGGCCATGACGGGCACCCGGAGCTAACCTACCGAGCACCTCTCATCATACTCTCATAATCATATCTAGGTGAGCCACATGACCAACTCATAATTACCACGAACAAAAGGGCACAAGTTCCACCGAAGGTGGACACATTTATATAAACATCATTATCCATGCCCATATATACAAGCCGACAAGGCTACCCAAAAATGATATACAAAATATAGACTGATAAGGTTATGGGATATCTAACTATGTATATCTGTCTACGAGCCTCTACATGGAATATGTAATATCATAAAGACGGGACAGGACCCTGCCATGCCCAAGTATGTACAAAAAAGAATGGTACCAACTAACTGCAGCTCCGGATCAAATGGAGCACCTCCATGCAATCATTGATGAAGCAGCCTAGGGGTCTGGTCTGTCTCCCTGTCTATCTGCGGACATGAACGCAGCGTCCACAAACAAAAGGACGTCACTACGAACAATGTACTGAGTATGTAAGGCATGAATAGCAATATGATGAAAGCATGAAGATATCATAAGATAAAGAGAACAATTTATACCCCGTAATACCTCTTAAGACAATTGTCACAATTGTCATATATACTTAACCTTTCTCTAGAGGAAACATTTCATACATATATACATATGATAATACCATACCCGGCCATATAGGCTCGGTGGCGCCCATACCCGGTCATAATAAGACTCGGTATTGTCCTTACCCAGCTATAATATGGATCGGTGTTGCCCTTACCCAACTGCAGTGGTGTGCACAATAGATATCATACCCGACCATATAAGCTCGGTGTCGGAAAATAGCTATATACATATATAACATACATGAGAGTCTAAAGGAAACATTGCATATATCGGAGTGACATAAGGTCGGTGAACCTCCGATTTCATATTATGGAATAATCCTTATCATCATCATCATCATCAATATAGAAAATATTTGTCAACAATATCATGAGAACATTGAGAGTTATGAGCTTCTAGCGTTTTTAGGAAGTAGGATATTACGGACATCTTAGACGGATTCACAATAAGGAAAATCATACCTTTAGAAAGAAAGGGTTAGCCTTAACATACCTTTACGTCTTCTGAACTAATTAACGTTCTCCTCCAACTTCCGCAAAATCTACATCCAAGAGGATTCATACTAAGGTTAAGTCTTGAAAACACTCTTTGAGTTCAAACTAGTGTAATTAACCAGCTAACGAAATTTGGGCAGCACTTCCCCTATTTTATCGACTTCCACAATATTACTCCCAACAACAATAATAACATCCACAATATCATAATCAAGAATTTATATTCAATTTAAGCTCAAATTTATCCAAAATCCCCCTTTCAAGTTCATCTCATAGTCATCATCTTCACTTCAATACTTTGACTTCTCCACTTTATTTCTTTTGCTTTCCAAGGGTGACTAACCTTTACATCAACTCAATTATATAAATAATAGTAAGAACATACCTTATAATGGAAGAACTTCACCTTACTCAACTCTTTTTAAGATCAAGTTCATCACCACCTTGAAGAGAAACAAGAACAATCACCTTCCATAGATTATCTTTGAGGTTTTGATGTTTGATCTTCTCTCTTAATGATATGGAAAGGTTGGAAATGTTATGGAACCTTCAAGAACTCTTAAGAACCATCTAGAAGTGTGGGGAAATAAGTGTGGAAAGTTAATGTGAAAAATGGGGTCCATTGGTATTTAAAAAGTGCTGAAAATCGCCCCACTGCTTCGTGTTCCGGTGAGTATGCGGCTCAGCATACTATGTATGCTGCCGCATACTCACTCCACAACATGGGGGTGGTGTTGGGAAGAAAGATCAGACAAAATGGCTAGTTTTCTGCCAATATGCGGTCTAGCATATTGAGTATGCGGCCGCATATTGCCCTATTTTCCTCGGTCTCGCGAAAATGCGTTCTTTTCGATTCGTTTGGCCTCCAATCGTTATGGAACCTTCTTGGTACTTGTATAAAACTTCATTAAGCATCTAAGGGGCCCTATAAATCCCCCTCAAGGTAATTCTAAGCAATGTATAACTCAAATGATATGAAATCTTCCTAAAACATGACTCAAATTCCAATCTTTCAACAAACTTACTTTCGCCGCTTTATACGACTTTGAAACCTCAAGGTACATACTTAGAATTGTTAGATACCCTCCTTAGCCTTATAAGGGATTCTTGTTCACTTTAGGATTGCGTTAGTTCACTCATAATGCAAACGACACGAAATTTTCAAGGTGTAACATTCCTCCCAACTTAAGAACATTAGTCCTTGAATGTTAGACTCTTAGGGATCCTACAAAACTTTTGCTAGAGTTTTCCCTGTAATATGCTACTACCATCCTGTCACAACAACCCAAAATATACAACGCCTCACAGGGCTATAATATCAACAACAATAATGGCCACACACGACCAAGAAATCATAAAAAGAAAGCATTACGTAGCGGAAGATAACGGTGGCTCTATCTGAACCTCCTCTGGGAGTGGAAATAAATGTGGACACATGGACTTCATATCTTCCTCAGCTTCCCAAGTCATTTATTCTCTATTATTGTTTCTCCATAGAACTTTAACTAAAGCTACATCTTTAGTTCTTAATCTCCGAACTTGCCTGTCTAGAATAGCAATGGGAACTTCTTCGTAGTATAATTGCTCGGTGACCTGGACATCATCCACAGGTACAATTCTGGAAGGATCTCCAATGCACTTGCGAAGTATTGACACATGAAAAACTGGGTGAACTGACTCCAAGTCCGAAGGTAGATCTAACTCATAAGCCACCTGGCCTACTTTGCGTACAATCTTATAAGGCCCAATATACCGAGGACTAAGCTTGCTCTTCCTACCAAATCTCATCACACCTTTTATAGGTGACACCTTCAAGAACACCCAATCATTAACATGAAATTCTAAGTCTCGTCGGCGATTATTTGCATAAGATTTTTATCGACTCCGAGCTGCCAATAATCGATCTTGAATAAGCTTGACCTTTTCCATGGCTTGCTAGATCAAGTCTGGTCCTATCAACTTAGTTTCTCCTACTTCGAATGACCTAATTGGTGATCTACACTTGCGCCCGTATAAAGCCTCATACGGGGCCATTTGAATACTGGAATGATAACTATTGTTATAAGCGAACTCAATAAGCGGTAAGTGATCATCCCAACTACCTCCAAAATCTAACACACATGCCCGTAGCATATCTTCGAGAGTCTAAATGGTGAGCTCAGCTTGTCCAGTAGTCTGTGGATGAAATGCTGTACTAAGACTCACCTGAGTCCCCAAACCTTCTTGGAAGGACTGCCAGAAATTAGCTGTAAACTGTGCTCCTCTATCAGAATTAATAGATACTGGAACACCATAGAGTTGTACTATCTCTTTGACATAAAGCTTTGCATCATCTTCAGCTGAGTACATAGTTCTGACTGGTAGAAAATGAGCTTACTTCGTAAGTCTATCCACAATTACCCAGATAGAATCATACTTAAGCTGAGAACGAGGCAAGCCTATAATTAAATCCATATTAATCACTTCCCATTTCTAAGTTAGAATTTCCATAGTTTGCAATAATCCCCCGGGCTTCTGATGTTCAATCTTTACCTGCTGACAGTTTGGACATTGAACTACGAACTCTGCTATGTCTTTCTTCATTCTGTCCCACCAATATATATATTTAATATCATGATACATTTTTGTCGCTCCCGAATGAACAGAATAACGGGAACAATGGGCTTCTTCCAAAATTTGGGTGACGTAATACTGCCACATCAGGAACACATAATTTGCCTCGACATATGAGAACTCCATCAGCAGAAATCTCAAAGGATGACTTTTTCTTCGGAGGAAGTGTATTCCTGTAATGAACCAACATAGGATCCTCATAGTGGCACTCTTTCACCTCAACTACCAATAACGATACAGCTAAATTCCGAATGGTAACTCCTGCATTGCACGAGTCGATTAATTGAACTCCTAGGCTAGCTAACTACTGAAGCTAATGAGCTAACTCTCTCTTCTCTAGCTGAATATCACATAAGCTACCTATAGAACTACGGCTAAGAGCATTAGCTACAACGTTCTCTTTTTCGGAATAATATAGAATGCTAACATCATAATCCTTTAACAACTCCAACCATCGCCTTTGCCGTAAATTCAACTCTTTCTGATTAAAAATATATTGAAGACTCTTGTGGTCTGTATAAATATCAACATGAACACTATACAAATAATGCCTCCATATCTTCAATGCATGAATCACAACAGCTAACTCTAGATCATAGGTCGGGTAGTTTTTCTCGTGTTTTTGCAACTGCCTTGAAGCATAAGAAATAATTTTATCGTGCTACTTTAACACACGACCCAACCCTATACCTGAAGCATTACAATAGATAACATAGCCCTCCGATCCTTTTGTAAGCGTTTGAATCGGGGCCGAAGTCTATCTATCCTTCAGCTCCTGAAAACTGCGCTCATAAGCATCCGTCTATTGGAATTTAGCTGATTTCTGAGTCAGCTTCGTCAATAGTGAAAAAATAGAAGAAAAGTCTTCTACAAATCTTCTGTAATAACCTGCCAAGCCCAGAAAACTACGAACCTCCGTAGGTATTGTAGGCCTTGGCCAAGTCTTCACAACTTCAATCTTCTGGATATCCACCCGAATACCATTAGCTGAAATAATATGCCCCAAAAAAGTCACAGAATTCAATCAAAACTCACATTTTGAAAATTTTGCATATAGTTCCCCAGCCTGAAGAACTCTAAGGATAACACGTAAATGATCTGCATGCTCCGCCTTGGTTCTAGATTATACTAGGATATCATTAATAAACACAATCACAAATGAATCTAGAAAAGGACTGAACACACTGTTCATCAAATCCATGAACACCGCTGGTGCATTAGTCAATCCGAACGACATTACCCGAAATTCAAAATGACCATATCGGGTTCTGAAGGTCGTCTTTGGAATATCTTTCTCTCTAACTCTCACCTATTGGTACCCCGGTCTCAAGTATTTTTTTTAGAACCATTTGGCACCCTGCAACTGATCAAATAAGTCATCATTTCTCATGAGCGGATATTTATTCTTGATCGCCACCTTATTCAGCTGTCTGTAATCAATACACATCTGCAAGGAACCATCTTTCTTGCTTACAAACAACACAGTGCTCCCCACGATGATGAACTAGGCCTGATAAAGCCTTTCTCAAGCAAATCCTTCAATGCTCCTTCAACTCTGCGGGAGCCATTCTATAAGGAGGAATAGATATGGGTTTAGTATCCGGTAGCACATCAACGGCAAAATCAATCTTTCGCTTTGGTGGAAGGCCTGAAAGCTCGCCCTGGAATACATCCGGAAACTTATGCACTACTAGGACAGATTGAAGAGTTAGTAGCTTTGCTTCTATATCTTGAATCCGGACTAAATGATAATTACAACCTTTAGCAATCATCTTCCTTGCCGTGAGATAGAAAATAACCTACCTCTCGGAGACGCCGTATTACCCTTCCACTCTAAAACTGGTTCTCCCGAAAACTGAAAATGAACCTTTTTTGTTCTACAATCTACATTGGCAGAACAAGAAGCAAACCAATCCATACCCATAATACCATCGAAATCTACCATACTCAACTCAATCAAATATGCCATGGTGCGACAGTCACAGACTATAACCTTCTATAGCACAGGGTCACCAACGGGTACTTCGAAAGGTTTAATTGACTCAGGTTTCACCCCAAATCGACCAGCAACATAGGGAGTAACATATGACAATGTAGAGCCTGGATCAATCAATACATACACATCATGAAAAGATACTGATAGTATACCTGTGACAACATCGAAGGAAGACTCGAGATCCTATCACCCAGCCAGTGCATAAATGCAGTGCCAAGGACCACTCGGACTGGGCACTCCTCCTCTACTTCAACCACGACCTGCTGGTGTCTGTAAGCTTTTCCTTGGAGGGCGTACAGATGATAAAGAACCAACTGCTGATCATGTGGGCTAGACCAGACCTCTATCACCTCTCGATGGATAGTCAAGCATAATATAGCCTAGCTGACCGCAGGCATAACAAACATCTGAACCCAACCGACACTGTCCCCAATGTAACTTACCACACTGAGTACATCAAGGTAAAGGTAGTCTCATCTAGCCTGAATCACCCCTGTACTGAGAACCCAAAGCTCTGAAACTTTGACCCGGTCCGGAGTGAATAGGTCGATCAAATCTCTGGCCTAAAAATCATGGAGGTGCACTAGTCACTAAATGACCTGTGTGCCTAGAATACTGCTACATATGACCCCCTCTAAAATCACTAACAGGACCTGAGGATCTAGCCTTCTTACTATAACCCCTATCATGCTCATGCTCACTCCTCTGCTGTTGCTACCGCTCTTCCAAATTTTAGGCATGGTCCTGAATGCGAAAAATATCCATACCTTCCTGAAGTGAGGCCGTCAAACACTCATCCATCAAATGTGGCCCCAAGCTATTCACAAACCGATGTACGCGATCTCCCATAACAGCTACCATGGCTGGAGCATATCCGCCGAAAGAATTAAAATGAAGGCTATACTCTAGGGCACTCATATTCCCTTGTCTAAGCTTCAGGAACCTGTCAGCTCTGACCCGTCGAACCTCTGGAGACAAATAGTGTCAGAGGAAAGCATCTACAAACTTTTACCATACCGGTAGAGGTGTGTTAACTCCTCTAGAATACATCCAAACAACATACAAATAAACCGCAATATCCCGTAATCTATAGGAGGCCAACTCTATCGAATCAATATCTGAAGCATGTATTACCCGCAATTTTCTCAGCATTCCATATATGAAGCTATGCGGGTCCTCATTCAGTTTTGACCTAAAGAATTCTAGAGGGTTCAAACTAATGAAATTATGAGCTCTGGCGCTGATAGCTCTATTACCATAACCCGTACCTTCCGTTGGTCCTGAGCGGCGACTAACTAGGTCAGCAAATGGATGGCCTCTCTCATCTCCTGGCCTGAGGCATCTGGTCAAGGAACTAGAGGTGTTGGGACTGGAGCTGAAGCTCCTTCATGCTCCTCCAATGCAGGCAGTGAGTGAGAGAACTGAGATGGAACCTCATTCTGAGACTCGCCCTCCTCTATATCTATCGGTGGTACCCGCTCAGCCCTCCTACCTGCCACTGTCTTGCCCTTCTGGGCTGTTGTAGCTTTTCTCTTCACAGGCATCGCTGAAAACATAACGCACAATTGAGAAAAGGAAAATTCTTATATCATGGCTCTATCGCACGATCTATGATGAACAAGAAGTTCAATCATTCCTAAATGCCCGTAGCCTCCTGTTTATAAGTGTGGCACACTTCACACCCATAAACAAGACTCTACTGGACACGGCTCGTAGACACACCCTAGGACGAACTACTCTGATATCACTTTTGTCACGACCTAACCGGAGGGCCATGAAGGGCACCCGGAGCTAACTTACCGAGCACCTCTCATCATACTCACATAATCATATTTAGGTGAGCCACATGGCTAACTCAAAATTACCACGAACAAAAGGGCACAGGTTCCACCTAATGTTGACACATTTATATAAACACCATTATCCATGCCCATATATAAAAGCCGACAAGGATACCCAAAAATGATATACAAAATATAGATCGATAAGGTTATGGGATATATGTACATCCGTCTATGAGCTTCTACATGGAATATGTAATATCCATAAAGACAGGATAGGACCCTGCCATGCCCAAATATGTACACAAAATAATAGTACCAACTAACTGCAGGTCCGATCAAATGGAGCACCTCTATGCAATCATTGATGAAGCAGCCTAGGGGTCTGTTCTGTATACCTGTCTACCTGCGGGCATGCACGCAACATCCACAAATAAAAGGACATCAGTACGAATAATTTACTGAGTATATAAAGCATGTATAGCAACATGATAAAAGCATGAAGATAACATAAGATAAAGAGAACAATTTATACCTCATAATACCTCTTAAGATGATTGTCATATATACTTAACCTTTCTCTAAAGGAAACATTTCATATATATACATATACATATATAATATATACCCGGCCATATATATATATATATATATATATATATATATAAGACTCGGCGTTGTCCTTACCCGGCCATAACATGGCTCGGTGTTGTCCGTACCCAACTGCAGTGGTGTGGACAATAGATATCATACCCGTCCATATAAGCTCGATGTCGAAAAATAGCTACATACATATATAACATACATGAGAGTCCAAAGGAAACATTACAACCCTATCGAAGTGACATAAGGTCGGTGAACCTCCGATTTCATATTATGGAATCATCCTCATCATCATTATCATCATTATCATCATTATCATCATCAATATAGAGAATATTTGTCAACAATATCATGAGAACATTGAGAGTAATGAGCTTCTAGCGTTTCTAGGAAGTAGGATATTATGGACATCTTAGATGGATTCACAATAAGGAAAATCATGCCTTTAGAAAGAAAGGGTTAGCCTTGACATACCTTTACGTCTTTTGAACTAATTAACGTTCTCCTCCAACTTCCACAAAATCTACATCCAAGAGGATTCATACTAAGGTTAAGTCTTGAAAACACTCTTTAAGTTCAAACTAGTGTAATTAACCAGCTAACGAAATTTGGACAAAGACTTCCCCTATATTATTGACTTTCACAATATTACAAAACAACTCCCAACAACAATAATAACATCCACAATATCATAATCAAGAATTTATATTCAATTTAAGCTCAAATTTATCCAAAATCCCCCTTTCAAGTTCATCTCATAGTCATCATCTTCACTTTAACACTTTATGACTTCTCCACTTTAATTCTTTTCCTTTCCAAGGGTGAATAACCTTTAAATAAAATCAATCATATAAATAATAGTAAGAACATACCTTATAATGTAATAACTTCACCTTGCTCAACTCTTTCCAAGATCAAGTTCATCACCACCTTGAAGAGAAACAAGAACAATCACCTTCCATGAATTATCTTTGAGGTTTTGATGCTTGATCTTCTCTCTTGATGATATGGAAAGGTTTGAAATGTTATGGAACCTTCAAGAAATATCAAGAACCCTCTATAAGTGTGGTGAAATAAGTGTGGAAATTTAATGTGAAAAATTGGGTCCTTTGGGATTTAAAAGATGTCGAAAATCGCCCCCCCCCCCCCCACATATGCGTATGGAGATGCGGCTCAACATATTGAGTATGCGGCCGCATACTCCTTCCACAATATGGGGGTGGTGTTGGGTAGAAATATCAGCCAAAATAGATAGTTTTCTACCAATATGCGGCCCAGCATACTGAGTATGCGGCCGCATATTGCCCCATTTTCCTCGGTTTTGCGAAAACGCGTTCTTTTCGATTCGTTTGACCTCCAATCCTTGTGGGACCTTCTTGGTACTTGTATAAAACTTCATTAAATATCTGAGAGGTCTTATATCTCCCCCTCAAGGTAATTCTACGCAATGTATAACTCAAATGATACGAAATCTTCCCAAAACATGACTCAAATTCCAATATTTCAACAATCTTACTTCCGCCGCTTTATACGACTCTAAGACCTCAAGGTACATACTTGGAATTGTTAGATACCCTCCTTATCCTTATAAGAGCTTTATTTTAACTTTAGGCTTGTGTTAGTTCATTCATAATGCAAACAACACGAAATTTCCAAGGTGTAACACACTTGAGGTCTTGGAATTATGTTGTTTTCTACATTAGTGGACTTTTTGTTTTAGTTCAGTTTTAAAAGCTATAAATTACATTGTATACTAAGTTATTCAAATGCTTGGAATGAAATATTATTTTTATGATGGACTGATGTATAACTCATTGATAATTTTTTCTTTATCCTGCTAACTGTCCTGGTAATAAAATATTTACATGCAGGTACCGCTAAATTTTTTATTTTATAATGTTAATGAATGATTCTGATGCATCTCTCAAAATTTCTATGTCAATTCTTCAATGCAAAAAATAAAGTAGAAACTATTGCGAGAAATATCCTAATGCATTCATCGCATGTAAAGTAATGACATTTTATCTTACATAGTAATAGTTTTTTTTTGCAGGAAATGAAGTCCCTACTATCATTTCCAACTTGAATGCCCAACTCACTGGTAATTTCTATAATTCTTTCAAAGTTTCGACCGGTTTAGATCATATTTACATAGGGAAATAATTGTTGTCTCTATAATTGTGTTCATGTAGAGTGGTTGGAAGCTGGAAAGCTACAAAGGGTGGCTCTTGTGATATTGAGCAAGGCCGCTGGTAAGGTAATAGAGAAGTGGAAGTTAGCACCGAAAATGATAGCGAGGTTGAGGTAAGCTGATTATCATTTTTCTGATCTCTAGTAAATTTTGTGGATTGAAGAAAGTGTATATTGGAGGGTTTTTTTTTATGGCAGTAGAAAATATAGAAAATTTCTAATTTCTTTTATGAGCTTATATAACGACCCTCCTGATCGTTATGGAAAATCTAGGATCGCCCTACCAAATAGAACCTTTCCAAAGGTAGAATGAGCTAATAGAAACTTAATTATAGAAGTTTAAAAACTGGGAAATTAGTTTGTGATTATAGTTTGGTTGTGTTGAGTCTGTTGGGGGATGACGTAGGAAATTAGACATCCGTTGGAAATTTCGAGGGCACGGGTGTGTCCGTATGGTGTTTTTACATTTATGTGCATGTTTCGTTGATATTTGTGAGACCTCGAAATGAAGTGTTGTGTGGTAGAGTAAGAAATTGTGAAATTAGCGAGCTTACTGGCTCAGTGGTACCACTGCGGCGGGACAGCGATAGCGGCGGGTCTCTCGCCGCTGCGGTCAATTGGGTTTGGTATGTCCGCCATGGAGGGCACTGGACCGCTGTAGCGACGGGGCTATAGCGGTACCATGCCCGTCACAACAGGAGGAAGATTTAGTGAGGTCCGCTACAGCGAGCACTTGCCAGCTATAGCGGGACCGCTGTAGCGATCGACGGGGACAGAATTTCAGTTGTTAAACACTTAGTTTCGAATTCTTTATTAATAAAACTCCAAAACAGTTTCCAAGGAGCACCTAGGGCGAAATTCTAAGCCAAGGCAAGAATATTCTTAAGAGATAAGTCTCAACTATTCCTTCCTTTATTACTCGTTCATCTTTAAGAGTATCATCCTTCTAATGGGTCTACAATGGTGAATTGGGAGTAGTAATCCTAGAACCTAATAAACTTTCAATAGTTGGTGGGTTATGATTGTTGTTGTGGGATTATTATATAAAGGCTTGAGTTATCACTTTCTAATCAAGAATTGAACCATTAGAGACATGAACTAAGTGAATTGAGACTTAGGGTTTCATAAAAATGGTAGCTTGACCATAGAAACTGCTGGTAAGAGATAACTTGGTTGAATAACCTTTTAAATTGATAGTTGTGGTTGCTAAGGCCAACGTTAGGATGATTTACACCTAGTAATCATTCACCATTAGAAAGAGGTAAGGTGGAAGGGTGTGCATTGTATTGATATATTGACTAGAATGTTATGACTTTTTTAGCATCTTAATTGCTAGACTTTGAGCGTTCCGAGGCTTTACGGAAGGAAAAGGCTATAGTGGAGTGATTCGCATTGTTCCAGCTCTGCAGTTGAGGTAGGTTACGGTTTACTTGAGTTAGACTTTGATTAGTTGATTGTATGTGTTGTGAAATTGTTAGGAGAAAGCATGTCTAGTCTTCAGGCATAATGTGTGTTTGAATTCCTATATGCTATTTATTGGGTGATTATGTGGGCTTAGTGCCACTATTCATTGTGTTGTGACCTACCGTTTGATTATAATTGTGGTGAGAAGTTACTATGATCTTCTTGATGAAATTGAGATACAAATTGTTAATCGATTGTTGAAAGTGATATGACAAGATATATATATATATATATATATATATATGGAAAGGCTCATTTGACCGGGGGTGAGGATGATACCTGGACATAAAAAGGCACATTTGACCGGGTGAGGATGTGACCTAGATTATAGGCTCGTGGTTCGAGGTTCATTCCGGAATGAGTGGTACATTGACACCATGGGTCCCCTGTAGGTCATGACTATTGGGCAATAAGATCAATTAGCATGTGTGTACACGAGTGGTCAGAGGCTGAGTATTGAGAATGTTGTTGGTAGACTTATTTTCGTTGTTTGCTTCCGTTGACTTGGTTTTTGATATCATTGGGTGACTTGATTGTTAATATCATTGGTTGACTTATTGTTGGGCTATTTGATTATGTGTTGTTGACTGGTCTGTCTATCTTATTAATTTTATGATTCATGCATGATACTAATCTTAGTCGGCCTATGATATCTACCGGTACATAGTGTTTGTGCTGATCCTACCTTGTTGTATTCTTTTGAGTGCAGATTGTAATCCAGAGACTGCTACCGGACCTCACATTTAGAATTGAGGCCATTTGCTGACAGATTGAGGGTGAGCTTCTATCCATGCCAGGCTGCCCGAAGATCTTCCTTATCTAAAGTCTATTCTATTCCAGACATTGATGTTTATTATTTCAGACAGTCTACATTCCTTAGACAGGTTTTGGATTAGAGTCCTTGTACGGTGACTTTAGAATTTTGGGGTTGTAATAGTAAGGACTTCTGCATTTACGTTATTATTTTATGGCATGACTATTTATTGATTTATCTTTTGTTAACTGTCATGAATTGGTTAAATAAAAATGGACTTGAATGAGTAGATGGTTAGACGTATTAGTTCGCCCACTAAGAGTTAGCGTGGGTGCCAGTCATGACGGGTTAGGTCATGATAGCTTAAATGAGTGAAGAACCATATTTTCGACCCTAACTTTCTTGGAATCATGTAGTAATAGTTGTTAGAAAAAGTGTGTGTTGGATTGTTCATTAATTAGCATGACTTTTATTTGGTTAGTGTTTCGAGAGAGGAAAGTGATAAAGAGATAATGAGGGATATTCAAGCAATTATGAGACAAATAGCTTCCAACATCACTTATCCTTTATGCTTGGAAGCTGACCACTTTAGTCATGGAGCAAAGGTAATCAAAATTACACCTTCAACTTACCCTTCCTTGCATCTCTTTCAAGAGTAAAAACTGCAGTGTTGTAGGTTTGAGCAATGCTGATCGACTTGTTGTCCTTGAATCATCTTAACCAATAAGATCTATTCTCCGGTTTAGTTTCTTGAGTGCTGATTTATTTGTGGGTGTCTGCATGCGTTTTCCATTTCTTCTTCTTCCTTTTTTCCCCTTCACCCTTCACCGCAAATTTCTTGCTTCTTTTCATTTTTCTTAAGTTGTCAAGTGTGGGGGCTTGTTTTATTTATGATATAAGGGAAATATTTAAAAAATTAGCATGTAGTAATAGGCGGAGAGAAGATTTAAGCACTGTACAACTATTTAAATTCCTCCATCAAAAGCATGCTTTAAATCAGCTAAATTCTGAGGACTACTTTGATAAATTAAATCTCTTCTCAATAATCTATCCCAATGTAGTGAACGAATAGATTTACAGTCTTGCAGAGCCTATTTAGGATAGAGTGATCCACTTTTTCCTTTAAACCAACTGAATTCATCTTAAGAAAGAATTCTTAGGTAGATCAGAGATAAGCTTGATATACTGTCTTCCCTTCATCAGCAGGCTGTATAGTCGCATAGCCATTGTTCCATGAGAGTACTATGGAAATCTGTTGCTCGATCTAGGTTCTCATCCTCTCATATTTTCATTTAGCATATCTTCCTGCTCTAATTTTGAGCTATCAAATCTACGAAGATCACATATTTTATGATTGTTGTTGATCCTTAAAGAGAACTGCAAGATTTTGGTTTAGAAAAACGTCGGTGCCTTATCGAGAGATTTACTATAAAAATCTGTTGCTCGACTTAGGTGCCCGACCTCTTATTGCTTTCATTTAACATGCTTGTCAACTTGCCCCTACGCCTTAAGGTTTAGTCCAAGGCATGTGTTTGGAAGGATTTGTGATTACCATTTAGGCAAGAAGGTTGGTGATCTTTTATTTTGCATATCAATAAAAGGAAGTTCGTGATTATTCTGCTTTTTCTCTTTTGCCTTTCTCCTCTGCTTGACTATGGAAAACGAGAGAGTCCTACTATTATTTCATTTTCCACTTTATGTTTATGTTGTCCACGCTCTTCAATCAGATTGAGAGTGCAGTTATGAGTAGTTTGTTTTTTCTTTCTGAGAACTATTTTTCCAACACAGAAGTATCAATCCCTTTGTGTTTCCCCTTTACCAATTTCAGTGTTATACTACAACCTTAAGGGACCTAGCTTCAAAGCACATGCATTAGTTAAGGTTGACGGAAGCCGAAATAGTCAAGTTTGTCTCCACTGTCAAAAATTGGTCACATGTTCTAAATTTAATAAAATGTGGCTGTTAGATTAAAACTACAGCCTCAATTTAGTCCTCTTTCAATCTATATAGTACATCACTATATTAGTTGCAAAATTTTTGACATCCTATAGCGGAAATCTAAATGTTCAACCTTCATTATATATTTTCAGAAGGAAAGCGCATTTTATGTTCCTCCTAAATGAAACAATGACAAAAAAATGGCTTGAAGTGTGATTTACATGTCACTATTACTTGTTACACTATAGATGTGGATGCGGAACTCTAGGACTTATACATTGACACTAGTTAGGTATTTTTCTTTATAAGCAACTCCAAAATACTGATCTTTGCTTTTATGATCCTTTTCCAGCTACCCGTCCGTCCTAAGAAACTAGCTATGCATGATACATATTACACCTCGCACTTTTGTACGTAGATTTCGTCCCGAGTTAGTCGTCGTAGATTTCGAAGAATGGGACAAAATTTGAGGTCATATGGGATTAGACATGTCAATCTTGAGTGTAAAAGAGTTTAAGATCATGTTTAGTAGGTGTTGGAAGGTTTCGGGATCAACCGAATTGAAGAAATTAAATTCATCTAAACTCGGGGAAAATTAGGCAGAATTCTGGACAGGATTTTGGCCCAACTTTCGAGAGGTATATCTCCAAGTATATAAGGAGTTATGGAATGCATAATCTATCTAAATTAAAATTTAGAGAGTCTTCTTTCCAACACAACCTATAGTTTGCAAATCTGAGAAGTATGGTGCCATGTAAGGCCCGTACAAAAAGTACGCTCCATACATTGTGGGCGCAAAATTGAGGCGGTGGAGTCAACTCTTTCCCAAGTGAAATCAAAGGTTTAAAGTGGGATTCAAGTGCTAAATATCCCGGATTGCTTATCGGATCCTTGTTCCTCTTCCTGTGGAAGTTTTGGAAGGTGCTTCACGGTGAAGTAATTTCTGTGATGGGGAATTCTTGAGTTCTTGAGGTAAGGATTCACTTTATTTCCATGTTTATGAGTTTGTTTGATGATTATACAAAGTATTTAAAGGAGAAAGTTGGAGGGAAATGTCCAAATATGAGCTTGAGTTTATGTTGGCTTGTAATCTGATTTGAGCCATGCTATTAATGTATTATTGAGCTAAATTCTTGTTGTAGGGATAGTAGTTGATGTTGAGGTTGTGTTGGGGTTGTTATACTTCATATATTTGGAAAAAGGAGATGTATAACTATTGTATACAAAGCATATATCGGGCTATTTTATTGTATATCTTTAAATGTTGATTGATGTGCGTTGAAGAGGCTTATAGGAGGATATTGTTATTATTGTTGGTTGCTGGATGTTTTGTGGTGATTAGGAGATAGGAGAAATGCTGAATGCTGCCCGTTTCATTTTAGAATCGATTTGTCATTTGATATACCTAATATACTAGCGTTATCTAAGTACATATACGTATTCCCTTGTTATAGGATTGGCGTAAGCATTACAACGAGTTAGTTCTTGATTCATATTGGCGATTTGAGGTATGTAATGGCTATCCTTTCTTTTCTTGGCATGATCTGTAGCTAGTCAGTGCTTATCGAATATTAAATAAAGAGAACTATTGTTTAGAGCTGTCATAGAGGTGTAACGCATCTAGATGTGGTATTGTATCTTCCGAGGGATTTCTATCCGCTCCTTAGTTCATTGTTAGCAGAAGAGTTAGAAAGAGATATGTTGACATCTTCATATATTTCAGTTTACACTTGATATACATCATAATATACATATATTTTTCTTTAGCCTGGTTACTTGGTCAGTGAGACATATTCTTTAGCCTGGCCACTTGGTCAGTGAGACAATCTGTCCAAGCCTACGGGTCAGTGAGACAGTATTGCTTGGCCTACGGTCAGTGAGACATTATTGCCTGGCCTACAGGTCAGTGAGACAGATTTGCCAAGCCTACGGGTCAGTGAGACAGTATTGCTTGGCCTACGGTCGCCGAGAGACGATTTGTCCGGCCACGAGTCGATGAGACGGTTGCTGGCCTTATGGTCAGTGAGATTTTACAGTTGCCTGGCCATTTGGTCAGTGAGATATATGATATTATTATATTGCATTTCATATGAGACATGTCAGGTGAAGTATTCAGGGCATTCTTTGGCCTCCAGTTATTATGTTTTCAATTCAGTTTCAGTTATCTATTGTCTTACATACTCGGTACATTGTTTCGTACTGACGTCCCTTTTTTCACACCTCAAACCATAGCCTGGACATAACAGAGCACTCGGTGCCTTACCGCATGTGACCGAGCGAACCACATGGCATGTTGAATCATCATGTGGCATAACACGAGCGGAGTAAAAAATAAAACATAATTTGCCTTAATAGAGCATGAGAAGTCATAATATTTAATAAAAATACTTGCATAAAACGTGGATGCGGAAATATCATAAACTGAGCCAAAGATGGCTACACAACTCTGAGTATTGACATAACTGACTGACTAGTCTATGAAACCTCTATCATGAATCTGAACTATAAAACATACTTGCTGGGACAAGGCCCCCAGCATACCTTAACTTGCTAAACATGCCATGAAAATAAATAAGAATAACACCCCGAATAAGATGGGGTGCAAAGAACAAGCTGATACAAGCAAATCCTACTGAGCATATGCGGCGTCCTGTAAATTCGTACCTGCATCGTGAAATGCAGGTCCCCGGGCAAAACAAAAGAGGTGTCAACATATTTAATGTATTAGTATGTAAAACAACTGAATGAAATGAGCATGGTACATGAAATAACATGATAAGAGCTGAAACTAAAATTTAAACCTGGTCATGAACATGAGTATCTGACATGAACATAAATACATACACATATATATGTATGTGTGTGTGTGTGTATACACACACACACACACACATACATATATACAAACCTGGTCATGAACATGAGTATCTGACATGAACATAAATACATACACACGCACACACACACACACACACACACACACACACACACACACATATATATATATATATATATATATATATATATGTATATATATATATATATATATATATATATATATATACATATGTATGTATGTATGTATGTATGTATGTATGTATAACCGACATGTAACCACCACGTTAATACGTGGCGTCTGATATCTGCCTGATCAGCTAAGCCATCTTGTACCTTGCCAGGGTACAAGACATGAACATAACATGAATGGATCCAAAATCCCTCAATGGAGAATATATGAAGGAATCATTCTACTGGGTGGAGCAATCCTTATCCTACATTGGCATCCTTCTCAGTAATATGTGCAACTCCCAATAACACGAACATGAATATAGGTGGCATCTAATCCCATGATTTTTCATAAACATGACTTGTAAACATGGATTGTAAGTATAATATAACATGAATATAATTACATAATATAACTCGCATGAAAACATGGGGACATGTAGTATTTCCATGAAAATAAACATAAAAAATTATTTCATAACTTGCATGAAAGAACTCATGGAATGCAAAGTATGGGTTTTCGTGGATTACAGACGGATTCCCAATAACCAAAATGGAAGATTAGGAATACAATAACGAATTTATAATTCAAGCATGGTAAATCATGGTATATGAAATTAGGGTTATTATGAACTTATCTAAAACCCTAGTTTTTGGTAAACTTTCATATAATCATGGAAGAACATGGTGTACGGAAGAACAAAGATGTTTCCATACGTAGATAGAAGCCCTAAATACCTGTTAGTGCTCCAAAACTTGTAATAGAATTCCAAAAGCTTAAACCTTGAGCCTTGAGCTGGGTTTTCTTGAAAACCCTAGGTTAGGAACTATGATTTCCTTATTAGATTACATGAATATATGTTAGAATTGACTTGGAATGGCTTACCTTGTTGTTTTGGATTGATGGGAGAAGAAAACTTTCGTGCTAGGGCTTGGGAGTATGAAAAATAGAATAAAAAGGCTGAACTGGGGTATTTATACTTAACTACGTCAGGGCATTATACGGTCCATTTATAGGGCCAACATAAAGCTATACGGTCCGTATAACTGACCGTATTTAACAATGATTAAAATTACAAAAGCTGAATTAACCCAAAGAGTTTTATGGACTGAAAGTAAGGTCCATATATTATTATACAAAAGTAAGGTCCATATATTATTATACAATCACCAAGTACGGTCCGTGTAACTTTATACGGGCCATACCGAAGCATTCAAAAACTTTGGCAGAAAGTAGAATTTTCCACCTACTAAACATGGTCTGGAAGTACGGGTTGTATAATAATATACTGTCTGTATATTTGGACGTAAAAGTGGGACTTTGCTGTACTAACATGAACTTATTCTCAACACTTCTCATCTGGTCTTCTAAGTCTCAAATCATGAACTTAGCCTAGTTTAATGGTACGAGGTGTTACAATATCTTCCCCTTGGGATCATTCGTCCTCGAATGATGGGTCATGGTTAGGGATATGGCTGGACATGGCTTAAATGCAGGAATGTGAGGAAACATGACGTGAAACATGGAGACTGAATTAATCATAACATGGTTACATGGAAACATGAATACTGAGACATGGAACATGAGCAATGGGTACATGAGCATGAAACATGGGATATGACATGACATGGACTATAAAAAGGTTACCTTGGGTGTTCTCTGCTTGCTTTTCAAACAAATATGAATACTTGGATTTTATGTCTTCTTCGTCTTCCCGTGTAGGCTTTTCAACTTTCTAACTTCTCCATAAAACTTTAACCGAGGCAACTTTCTTAGTTCTCAACTTACGAACCTGACAATCAGGAATGACTACGGGGATCTTCTCATAGGTGAGGCCATCCTTAACCGTTATAGAATAAGCAGGAATAACTGACGACGGGTCTCCCACACACTTCCTCATCATAGACACATGGAATACTGGATGAACAGCAGCCAATTCTTGTGTCAATTCAAGCTCGTAAGCTACTGGACCAACCCTTAGCAGGATTCTGTAAGGTTCAATATATATGGGGCTAAGCTTCCCTTTATTCCCAAATCTCATAACACCCTTCACGGGTGAGACTTTGAGGAATACCCAATCATTAACTTGAAACTCTAAGTCTCTTCGCCTCAACATCTGTATAGGACTTCTGGAGACTCTGAGCCGTGTTTAAATGCTTCTAAATTAACTTGACTTTCTCCATAGCCTGGTTGACCAAATCTGGTCCTAGCAATTCTGCTTCACCAACTTTAAACCAACCAATAGGTGATCTACACCTTCGCCTATACAAGGCTTCAAACGGTGCCATTTTGATACTAGCATAATAATTGTTATTATAAGCAAACTCAATGAGATACAAGTGATCATCCCAATTACCTTTAAAATTTAAGACGCATGCTCTCAACATGTCCTCAAGAGTCTGAATGGTACGTTCTGCCTGGCCGTCTGTCTGAGGGTGGAAAGTTGTGCTGAGGTTTATCTTAGTACCCAATCCTTTCTTAAAGGATCTCCAAAATTTCCCTGTGAACTGAGCACCATGATCTAAAATAATAGAAAAAGGAGTCCCATGTACTCGAAAAATCTCTCGAATATACAATTTGGCATAATCTTCTGCTGAATCTGTGGGCTTGACTGGCAAAAAGTGTGCTGACTAGTGAGTCGTTCCACAATCACCCAAATTGAATCATGTCTGCGAGATGAACGAGGTAGACCTGTTATAAAGTCCATATTTTTCATCTCCCATTTCCAAACAGGAATATTAATATTCTAAGCCAAGCCACCAGGCCTCTGGTGTTTGACTTTCACGCTGGCAGTTCGGATACTTAGCCACAAAATCTACTACATTCTTCTTCATATCATTCCACCAATAGATCTCGTTAAGAACATGATACATCTTAGTGGCACCTAGATGAATGGAATACCTGAAATTGTGAGCTTCTGACATAATTCGCTCTCTGAGCCCATCTATATCTAAAACACATATTCTGCCTCGGCACCTCAAGGTACTATCATCTCCCCATTGTTTGAAAGTCATTGTCTTATGCTTGTGAATCCCCTATTTCAGCTACAATAAAAAGGGATTACTAAACTACTTCTCCTTAACTTCTACCACTAAGGAGGGATGTAACGACCCGTTTGGTCGTTATAGTACTTTTGGCACTGTTGCCGTTCTCGAGCATTGATTGGCTCACTTTTGACCCGAGATTTACTTTTGGGCAAACGGACCTGTTTCAGAGTTTCGTCAACTCCGAAAGGTCCGCATGGTTGTTTAGAACCTGTCCCAATGCATTTTGGTGCATTTTGGGACTTTGGATGGGAAATGGGAGTATGCACCAGTGGTTGAATCGGTCAACGAGACCTCCGTTAGAAATTTCGAGACCACGAGTGCTTTTGCAGTGTATTTTTGTATGGGTTTAGGTGGTTGGGTTGTGAGCACGAGAATAACCCGAAATTTCGATCGAGGACTTAGAAAATTCATGGAGAATCTGGTGTCTGAAGCTCGCAACGGCGGTGCCAGAGCCGCCCCAGCAGCACCGCTATAGCGATGTGATGGCCACTGGGGCGGTCATGTGGGATTTAGGCTTCACCTTTGCAGAGGTGTCCCAGCCGCCGTGGTGGCACTCCCTCCGCCGTGGCGGTCACGGGCAGTGATATTTCATTTAATGTGTCTTAAATAAGTTCTAGACCCTCTTTATTTCATATCTAGACCCTCTTTATTTCATATCTCGATATTGAGGCTTAGGAAAGCTGTTCTTGGAGACAAATTGAGGAATTTCTTGGAGGTAAAACTTTGTCCAATCCTTTACTCTTCCTTAATCACAATCATCTTAGAATTCCCCCTTTCCCTTTTACAATCCCTTAGGGTTGGAATTTAAAGAAGCGTTTTGGGAGATTTTCTCTTAAGGTCCTATATGATAAATTGATGATGTTGATGATAAAACTTGATGATTCTAAGCTTAGTAATCATATATCTTTCACTTTTAACGTTGAATTTCAGATTTGGAGAACTAAGGTTCATACCCAAATTGGGGGTTTTTACTTGAAATCAAATTTAGACCAATTCTTGAGTTAGATCAATAATTAATGGTTAGGTTATGATCATCTAGGACTTAATTTGGTATTTTGCCTCCGAAATTCTCGTTTTGCCCTTTTGAGCCCGTTTTCCAAATTTCTAGGATTAAAATAGACCTAACTGATATCATAGCAATATTAGTATCATTCTTCATGATTTCTAATATAGAGTTCGATTATGCTTAGACTACTTTGGTTCTGAGCTTCAGAGAAAGGGCAAGGCAAAATAGTGACTTATTAGTGTTGCGGTTCGGCAGTCCAGGTAGGTTATGGTTTACTTTTGGTGAGACTTCGTATAGTGAATCACATATTTTATGATGTCGGAGACAGCATGCGAACCTTCGAGTGTAAAGTTTGGATGAATATTGCCTTAGGTTGGGCCCTGATGTTTGTTGGGACTAGCCACCCCGTTATATATGTTTGATTGTTCAATTGTGTTGGCTTGATGCCATATGTAGTTGGTAGATAATGAATGTCGCTTGTTGTCCTGATTCGGATAGGATTGGCATACCCGTTGTTGGTATTTGTACTTGATATATTATTGGCGTACCCCCTGTTGGTACTTGAGATTATTGATATATTATTGGCGTACCTGCTGTTGGTACTTGATTTATATATGTTGGCAAACCCACTGTTAGTATTGTGATGTGATGCATTGTTGGCGTACCCCATTAAGGTACTTGTGATATTGAGCTTTCTTGTTGATGATTGACATCGCATTGCACATATTCCTCATATTTATCATGCATGGCCGATATCCGGTGATGATCTGGTATCATTGATTGAGTGGAACTGATATTTGATAAACTCTTTTACTTGAGTGATTGTGAAAAGGCCGATGTCCGAAGATCTATTCTGGAATCGTCGTTGATATGAAACTGATACTTGATAAACTCTTTTACTTGAGTGATTGTGAGGAGGCCGATGTCCGAGGTTCAATTTCAGAATCGTTAATTTGTGAAACTGATATTTGACAGACTCTTTTGAGTGATTGTGAGGAGGCCGATGCCTGATGGTTATATTCGGACATCGTTGTTGCATGGCCGATTCCGATGTTATTCCGAAATCATTATTAGTGCATGGACTCCGCGGGTCCCCCAGGGTGGTGCCGGTGAGACTCCCCCTGTGAGCAATTAGCCAGGGTCCCGTCTGTCTGTTGGGCAAAGATCCGGGACGGGTGGCACTTAGACTTCGCGAGTCACGCTAGGTTGTGCTATCGAGACGTCGATATTTTCGTTCGGAGTACATGTGTACACCTCATTTGCATGGCATGTCATCGCATTCATACCATTATTGCACTGCATTGCATTGTGACTTGAGTGAGATGTTGTGATGACTGGATTGTGGTGACTGTGTTGTGATGATCAAATTGTGATGATTCCCCCGTGGTGATTGGTTCGGATCGGATGTCCTCAGACTTATTATATTGGGGTTAGATGTTTACATATGTGATGATGGATACTTTGTTATGATTATATTGTCTCATGTTGGTTGGTTTATTTGCTTATCTGCTTTATTTTCTGAACTGTGTTAACTATGCGTAGTCGGCTGATGATGCCTACCAGTACTGTTATTTGTATTGACCTGCACTTGCTGCATTCTTTTATGAATGCAGAGTACCATATCGGATCTACCTCTCCGACCCATGGCTGATCGACTTATCAGCTTCTACTTGAGTTCTCCTGGGTGAGCATAGCGTCCGCTGACCACGTGTCTACTACGGTCTCGTGGATCGTTACGATAAGCTCCGTACTTATCTGCGGGAGGCTATGGGACATTTAGGAAATCTCACCTTCTTTCTTTCTATCGTGTCACTTCATTCAAATTGGCATCTGGAAAGACCAAATTGGTATCTGACACTTATCTCTTCTCTCACAGATGGTGAGGACTCGAGCTACTATGGCCCAAGGTCAGGTGCCATAGTCCACAGCTACATCTAGCACCCGAGGGCGCGCTACAGTCAGGGAACGCGGCAGGGCGAGAGGTTGCTGGGCTGCCCTAGCCAGTGGTAGAGCTCCCGCAGGGGGCTAGCGACGAGAGAGGTCTCCATCTCCCAAGCTCGAGTATCAGCCGGGTAGAGACCAGATCGCAGAGGATGGTGCAGCCCCAGCACGGACACATCCAGAGGTTACTTCTGACCAGGCTGTACATGACACTATGGCTGACCAGGCTGTACATGACACTATGGCTAGGATTTTACTTCACCTTGATACCTAGCAGGCAGGCGCCGGTGTCACTACACCCGGCAGAGGTTCACAGACTAGAGTTGGGGTGCAGACCCCTGAATAGGGACCTACATGGGTAACAAATTTCGCCGCAGCTATGGCTCCCCGCATTGATGCTATACCCACCCCTGGGGAGGATATTACACCCATGGATGACGCCGTTATGAATGCTGCTGATCAGGACCTGGTAGGGAGGTTCAGGAAGTTAGAGCCGCCGAGGTTCTCTGGTTAGAGCCGCCGAGGTTCTCTAGTACTTCGTCTGAGGATGCCTATGAGTTTATTGTTGATATGCATGAGTTGCTGCACCGTATGAATATAATGGAGCGTTGATTATATGTCCTACCAGTTTTGCGGCGATGCAAAGACGTGGTGGAGGTATTTCGTGGAGTGCAGACCTGAGGGTTCTCCTCCGTTGACTTAGACTCAGTTCTACCAGGCCTTCCTTGAGAAATATGTGCCCCGATCCTTGAGAGAGGCTCGTAGAGAATTGTTTTTATACCTTGAGCAGAGGGGCATGTCCTTGGAGTCTTATGTGACCCGTTTCTTCTATTTGGCCCGATACTCTACACTGTTGATGCCTACCGAGGCTGATAGGATCAGACGCTTTGTGTGAGGACTAGTGGGCTCTCTAAAGATTCCTTGTCTTCAGATGGAGTCTACGGGGGCTTCTTTTCAGTCCATTATTGAGCATGCTTCTATGGTTGAGGGGTACCCAGAGATGACTACCGAGCACCACTCACCATGCTATCTATCATACTCAACCTGGGCATACATCATTCCCAACACAAGACTTATCATGAATAGTCACTACGTACCTCCCGAAAGCATACTTATAAACACAGGCCCATAAGGCTACAAAAATGATGTACAAGATACACACTAAGGAGGTCACATAACACCTAGTACCCACACATAGTATTTACGAGCCCCTAACTGGAGTGCGAAAGTCATAAAGACGGGACAAGACCCCGCCATGCCCTTATATGTACACCAAAAGAATATACCAATAGGCTGTACCACCGAAGTAGTGGGGTGCTCCTGTACAACTGCTGATAAGCTCCTAAGGGTCTGCACCGTCTCCCTGTCTACTTGTGGGCATGAACACAGCGTCTATAAAAGAAAAGGACGTCAGTACGAACAATGTACTGAGTATGTAAGGCATGTACAATAAGGCATGTACAATAACATAATCGAGAACAAGAGAGCATAAGAAGAAAAGATAACCTGTAGCTAATTGCCTCTTAAAGCAAAATCATGCATGCTAACAAGAGAAAACATCACATCATGTATACATATATATAAACTGCCTGACCATATAGGTACGGTGTGATCATCATTAGTCCGCATCCGGGGTAAACATCTTAAGCCGCCTACTAGTGGTGTCTGTCTGGCCATATAGGCACGGTGTAATCATCATCATAGCTGCCCATTACGCCCATCGTAGTGGTGACTGCCCGGACATATAGGTGCGGTGTAATCATACATATACATAACATGAAGCATGCATGAGAGCTCAAGTAAAAGCTGTAACTCTATCGGAGTGACGTAAGGTCAGGAACCTCCGATTACATTATGGAATAATCCTCATCACTGCGTCTCACCTTGAAGGAACTAATATCAGGAGGTGAGGTAACAACAAGAAATACCTCAACGAAATCATAAGGATAAGAATATCAAGATTATCGTAGCATCATTATCATGGAACATATCTCATTTTTATCTCATAAGAAGCTCTTAAGAATCTTTAACTTTCATCTTTTGGGATGTAAGAAAGTCATGGAAATATAGAAAGGAAATCACAATATAGAAGTCATGCCTTTGAAAGAAGGGGACTAGCCTTACGTACCTTTACGTCTCCTTAATGACTAAGTGTTTTCCTTCCAAGCTCACAACTCTACATTCAAGAGATTTCGTAGTACATTAGATCGTTAGAAACATGCTTAAGGCTAAGCTAAGGCGACTAAGAGCTAACGAAAATTGGGAAGCATTTCCTTTGTTTCGAAAGCTTTCTCCATATAGTAAGACAACTCCCAAACATCAATAACGAAACACATAATATCATAATCAATAGATTCTTTAAGTTAAACATTGTTTACTTCTCAAATTCACTTTCAAAATCATCCATAACCATAGCTAATTGCCTCTTAAGGCGGAATCATGCATGCTAACAAAGGAAAACATCACATTATGTATACATATATATAAACTGCCCGACCATATAGGTACAGTTTGATCATTATTAGCTCGCATCCGGGCCTCCTGCGTCCGGGGTAAACATCTCAAGCCGCCCACTAATGGTGTCTGTCGGGCCATATAGGCACGGTGTAATCATCATCCTAGCTGCCCATTACGCCCATCCTAGTGGTGACTACCCGGCCATATAGGTGTGGTGTAATCATATATATACATAACATAAAGCATGCATGAGAGCTCAAGTAAAAGCTGAAACTCTATCGGAGTGACGTAAGGTCGGGAACCTCCGATTACATTATGGAATAATCCTTATCACTACGTCTCACCTTGAAGGAACTAATATCATGAGGTGAGGTAACAACAAGAAATACATCAACGAAATCATAAGGATAAGAATATCAAGATTATCAAAGCATCATTATCATGGAACATGTCTCATCTTTATCACCTAAGAAGCTCTTAAAAATCTTTAACTTTCATCTTTTGGGATGTAAGAAGGTCATGGAAATATAGAAAGAAAATCACAATATAGAAGTCATGCCTTTGAAAGAAGGGGACTAGCCTTACATACCTTTACGTCTCCTTAACGACTAAGCGTTCTCCTTCCAAGCTCACAACTCTACATTCAAGAGATTTCGTACTACATTAGACATAAGAAACATGCTTAAGGCTAAGCTAAGGCAGCTAAGAGCTAACGAAAATTGGGAAGCATTTCCTGTGTTTCGAAAGCTTTCTCCATATAGTAAGACAACTCCCAAACATCAATAACGAAACACATAATATCATAATCAATAGATTCTTTAAGTTAAACATTGTTTACTTCTCAAATTCACTTTCAAAATCATCCATAACCATAACTATAATACATCATATTTATTCTTCACATTACACTTCCTCAACATCATTAGCATCATTTATAACAAGATTATACTCATCTCATGCTAAGAATCATGATTCACATTAACTTACTACTAAAATACCATTTTATTCATATTCGAGCTCATATTCTACTTTCTTCTCTAACCCAAGTCCTTCAACCACTCAATACCTTCAATAACATGAAATAAGTGTAAAAATCACCTTTAATTATGTAGGAATGGTCTTTGTATGAAGGTACTCCACTTGAGAAAAACCCCAACTTCAATACTAAAGAAATTCTTGACTTGTATCAACCCTAGTGAGCATCCACACACCTGATTCTCTTGATTCTCGGTGTTTGATCTTTGACTTTTCCTTGGATATGTGTTGATATGGTTTGGGGAAGGTTCTAGAGTTTTTGAGCGAGTTGGAGAAGATGAAAAATGAGAGAATTTAATTTGGGGTCCTCTTTTTATAAAATTAAAAGGCTGCCTGACGAGGATTATATGGACCCTTATACGGTCCGTATAAGTGATCGTATAATACCTCTAGTGAAAGACCCGTCTTTGGACAGGTTATACGGTCCTTTATATGGACCATATAAGTTATACGGACCGTATAAGTGGCCGTATAACTCACATTTTCCGAAGTCGATCCCGTTGTTTCACTTGACTTCCAATCCTTGTGGAACCTTCTTGACACTTGTATAATACTTCATTAACTATCTAAAGAGCCTTATAACTTCTCCTCAAGGCATTACTAAATCAACATTAGCTCGGTTGTTACGAAATCTTCCCAAACACAACTTATATTTCACTTCCTTTGACGAACTTAATTTCTCCAAGTAATATGACTTCAAAATCTTGTCGTATACTCTTTGAAGCTATCAAGTACTTTCCTTAAGGCCATATGGACTCCATTTCTCCCTTAAGCTCGTGTTAGCCTATTCACAGCCTGACGTATGAAAAATCCAAGGTGCAACATTCTCCCCTTCCCCCTCCTTAAGAACATTCGTCCTCGAATGTTAAGTTCTCGGGGGATTCTACAAAAATTTCACCAGAGTTTTACCTGTAATATGGAACTACCATCCTATCACAACAACCCACAATAACATCGCCTCATAGGGCTATAACACAATGGCAAGAAAACAGGGCCACACACGACCAACGACATTAAAAAGAAAGCATTACATACCTTAAGGCAATAATGTCTCCTCCTGAATCTCTTCGGGGGGTGGAAATAAATGCGGATACCGGGACTTCATGTCTTCTTTTGCTTCCCAAGTCATTTCCTCTTTATTTATTTTTTTCCACAAGACCTTAACTGACGCTACCCCCTTGTTTCTGAGATTCCGCACTTGCCTATCTAGTATAGCAATGGGTACCTCTTCATAAGCCAACTTCTCAGTAATTTGGACATCACCTACTGGCACGATTCTAGAAGGATCTCCAACACACTTACGGAGCATCGACACATGAAAAACTGGGTGGACTGATTCAAGTTCTGGAGGTAAATCTAGCTCATAAGCTACTTGGCCCACCTTGCGCACAATCTTATAAGGTCCAATATATCGTGTACTAATCTTGACCTTCTTGCCAAATCTCATTACACCTTTCATCGGTGATACTTTTAAGAACACCCAATCATTAATTTAGAATTCCAAGTTCCGTCGGCGATTGTCCGCATAGGACGTTTGGCGACTTTGGGCTGTCAACAATCGGCCTCTGATAAGCTTAACCTTTTCCACCGCTTGCTAAATCAATTCTAGACCTATCAATTGTGTCTCCCCGACTTCAAACCATTCAATTGGCGACCTGCATTTCGTTCCATACAGAGCTTCATACGGAGCCATCTGGATGCTGGAATGATAATTGTTTTTACAGGCAAATTCAATAATGGAAAATGATCATCCCAATTGCCTCCGAAATCCAATACACATGCCCGCAACATAGCTTCCAAGGTTCGAATAGTGCGTTCACTTGTCCATCGGTCCGTGGGTGAAATGTCAGCCGAGTCTCACTTAAGTTCCCAAACCTTCTTGAAAGGATATCTAGAATTTAGCTGTAAATTGTGCTCCCCAATCTGTGATAATGGATACTGGAATACCATGAAGTCGCACTATCTCTTGAAGATATAACTTTGCATAAATTTTCTGCTGAGTATGTACTTCTGACTAGAAGAAAATAAGCTGATTTTGTGAGTCTATCAACAATTACCCATGTGGAGTCATACTTACACTGAGAACGAGGTAAGCCTACAATAAAATCCATGTTGATTACCTCCCATTTCAGGTCAGAATTTCCATAGCCTGCAACAATCCTTCTGGCTTTTGATGCTCAAGTTTTACTTGTTGGCAATTTGGACATTGAGCTACAAATTTTGCTATATCTTTCTTCATTCCATCCCACCAATACATTGACTTGAGGTCATGGTACATCTTTGTTGCTCCTGGGTGAATGGAATAACGGGATTGATGAGCTTCTTCCAGAATCTGATGACGTAGTCCTGCAACATCTGAAACACATAGCCTACCTCGGTACCTTAGAACCCCATCTGTAGAAACCTCAAATGGTGATTTCTCTTTCTGAGGAAGTGTATCTCTATAGTGGATCAACTGGGATCTTCATATTGGCGCCTTTTCACTTCCATGTCTAAGGATGAAACAGCTGGGTTATGAACAGCGACTCCTGCATTGCCCGAATCGATTAAACGAACTCCTAGGCTAGCTAGTTGGTGGAGTTCACGGACTAATTCCTTCTTTTTCGGCTGAACATCACATAGGCTGCCCATAGATTTACGACTAAGAGCATCAGCCACCACATTTGCTTTTCCCGGATGATATACAATATTCACATCATAGCCCTTCAATAATTCTAACTATTGCCTCTGCCGTAGATTCAACTCCTTTTGTTTGAAAATATATTAGAGACTCTTGTGATCTGTATAGATATCAACATGAATAACATACAGATAGTGTCTCCATATCTTTAGTGCATGGATAACCGCAGCTAATTCAAGATCATGGGCCGGATAATTCTTCTCATGTTTCCTCAACTGCCTGGAAGCATAGGCTATAACCTTACCATGCTGCATTAACACGCAGCCCAACCCAACACCAGAGGCATCACAATAAACAACATAGCCTTCTGATCCTTCTGGAAGTGTCAAGACTGGGGCTGAAGTCAATCTATCTTTCAATTCCTGGAAACTGCATTCACAAGCATCGGTCCATTGAAATTTTGCTGATTTCTGAGTTAGCTTCGTCAATGGTGCTGAAATAGAATAAAACCCTTCCACAAATCTTCTATAATAGCCTGCTAGTCCCAAAAAGCTACGGACCTCTGTAGGCGTTGTAGGCCTCAGCCAAGTCTTCACAGCTTCAATCTTCTGAGTATCAACCCGAATGCCATCAGCTGAGATAATATGGCCCAGAAAAGTCACAGAATTCAACCAGAACTCACATTTTAAAAATTTTGCATATAATTCTCGAGTTCGAAAAATTCCAAGGACAGTACGTAGATGATTTGCATGCTTTGCTTCTGACCATGAGTATACTAGAATATCATTGATGAACACGATGACAAATAGATCTAGAAAAGGCCTGAACATATTATTCATCAAATTCATAAACACTGCTGGAGCGTTAGTCAACCCAAATAACATTACCCAAAATTCATAATGACCACATCTAGTTCTGAAAGCCGTTTTCGGAATATCTTCTTCTCTAACTCTCACTTGATGATATCCCGATCTCAGATCAATCTTGGAAAACCACTTAGCACCCTGCAGTTGATCAAACACATTGTCAATTCTCGAAAACGGATATTTATTCTTTATCGTCACCTTATTCAACTGCCTATAGTCAATGCACATTCGTAAAGAACCATCTTTCTTTCTTACAAACAAGACAGGTGCTCCCCATGGTGATGAACTGGGTCTAATAAATCCCTTCTCAAACAAATCTTTCAGTTGTGCCTTTAGCTACTTCAATTCTGCAAGGGCCATTCTGTAAGGAGGAATAGATATGGGTTCGGTGTCCGGCAACACGTCAATAGTAAAATCAATCTCCCGTTCTAGCGAAAGACCTAGAAGATCATCTGGAAATACATCGGAAACTCCTTTACTACTGGGACGAATTGAAAAGTCGGCGGCTTTGCTTCAGTGTCGTGAACTCAGACTATATGATAAATATAGCCTTTAGCAATCATCTTCCTCGCTTTGAGATAGGAAATAAACCTACCCCTTGGAGATGCTGTATTACCTTTCCATTCAAGCACTGGTTCTCCCGGGAATTGGAATCGAACCATTTTTGTTCTGCAATCCACATTAGCATAACAAGAGGTCAACCAATCCATGCCTATAATCACATCAAAATCCAGCATTTCAACCTCAATCAAGTCAGCTACAGTATGACGATCACACACCACAATCACCTAATTTTTATATACTTGTCTAACTATTACTGGATCACTAACCGGAGTAGATACCTCAAAAGGTTTGATTGGCTCGGGTTTCCCCCCAATACGGTCGGTAATGTAAAGAGTGATATAAGACAAAGTAGAACTTGGTTCAATCAAGGCATAAACATCATGAGAGAATATGGATAGTATACCTGTAACCACATCAGGAGAGGACTCCAGATCCTAGCATCCGGCTAAAGCATAAATACAGGGCTGGGAGCCACCCGAACTGGATGCTCCCCCTCTGCCCTTGCCGCAGCCTGTTGAAATCTAGGGAATCTGCCCTACAGGGCGCACGGACGAAGAAGAACCAGCTACTAACCCTGTAGACTGGCCCCCGACTTTACCACCCATCGATGGACAATCACGCATCGTATGCCCAACCTGACCGCAGGCATAGCAAGTATTTGAACCTCGACGACACTGACCCAAATGTAATCTACCACACTGGCTGCATCGTGGTAATGGTGGTCTCCTCTGACTGGGATCACCTCCAAACTGGGAACCCGAAACTCTCGAGCTCTGGCCCTGTCCTAAATAAATAGGACGGTCAAGTCTCCTGCCCACAAATCGAGGAGATGCACTAGTCGCAGACTGGCCTGAATAGCTGGAATATAACTGTCTCTGACCCCCTCTATACTCGTTACTAGCACCGGCAGATCTAGCTCTCTTACTATACCCTCTGTCCATATGATGCTCACCCTTTTGCGGCTGCTGTTGCTCTTCCAAATTTTGAGTGTGAGTTTGAATACTGGAGATGTCCATCCCCTCCTGTAGCAAAGCTGTCAAACAATCTTTAATCAAATGTGGCCCTAAGTCACTCACAAATTGACGTACTCGATCTCCCATATCAGCCACCAGGGTCGGAGCATACTGGGCCAATGAATTGAAATGAAGACTATACTCCCGAGCACTCATATTTTCTTGCTTTAGATTTAGAAACCTGTCAGCTTGGGCCCAACGGACCTCCTGTGGCAAATAATGGCGGATGAAAGCATGTACGAATTCCTGCCAAATCGGGGGAGGTGCATTTTCCTTTCTCAAAGATATCCAATTATTATACCATAGAACGGCTACATCCCGCAACCTATAGGACGCCAACTCCACTGACTCTGTATCTGAAGCATGTATAATCCTCAGTGTCCTCAACATCTCATTTATAAAACCCTGCGGATCTTCATCTGGCTTTGACCCAAAAAATTCTAGCGGGTTCAAACTCATAAAATCACGGGCTTTGGCACTAGTGGCTCTGTCACCTGAACCCGCATTCTGCCGCTGAGCTTGAGCAGCAACTAGCTGAGTCAATAGCTGAATAGTCTCGGTCATCTACTGGCCCAAAGCAACTAGTGGAGGAACTGGAGGCATCGGGGCTGGAGCTGAGGCCCCTTCATGCTCCTCTAAAACAGGCGAAATGTGAGAGGTATGAGATGGAGCCTCATTATGGGACTCACCCTCTTCTATATTTACCACTGGCTCCTGATCAATCCACCTTCCTATCGCAATCTTGCCCTTCTGGGCGGCTGTTGCTTTCCTCTTTACCGGCATCGCTGAAATCACAATGCATAATTAAGGAAAAAGGAATTCTTATAACATGGCTTTATTGCATGATCTATGAAGAAGAAAGACGGTCATTATTCCAAAATGCCCCGCAGCTTCTCGTTTATAAGTGTGGCGCGCTTCACACCCATAAACAAGACTCTACTGGACACGGCTCGTAGACACACCCTAGGACGGAATTGCTCAGATACCACTTTTGTCACGACCTAACTAGTGGGTCGTGACGGGTATCCGGAGCTAACTACCGAGCACCACTCACCATGCTATCTATCATACTCAACCTGGGCATACATCATTCCCAACACAAGACTTATCATGAATAGTCACTACATACCTCCCGAAAGCATACTCATAAACACAGGCCCATAAGGCTACAAAAATGATGTACAAGATACACACTAAGGAGGTCATATAACACCTAGTACCCACACATAGTATCTACGACCCTCTAACTGGAATGCGAAAATCATAAAGACGGGACAGGACTCCGCCATGCCCCTATATATACACCAAAAGAATATACCAATAGGCTGCATTTCAGGAGTACCGGGGTGCTCCTGTACAACTGCTGATAAGATCCTAAGCGTCTGCACCGTCTCTCTGTCTACCTGTGGGCATGAACAAGCGTCCATAAAAGAAAAGGACGTCAGTACGAATAATGTACTAAGTATGTAAGGCAAATACAATAACATAATCGAGAACAAGAGAAATGATAAGAAGAAAAGATAACCTATAGCTAATTGCCTCTTAAGGCGGAATCATGTATGCTAACAAAGGAAAACATCACATTATATATATATATATAAACCGCCCCGACCATATAGGTACAGTTTGATCATTATTAGCTCGCATCCGGGCCTCCTGCGTCCGGGGTAAACATCTCAAGCCGCCCACTAGTGGTGTCTGCCGGGCCATATAGGCACGGTGTAATCATCATCATAGCTGCGCATTACGCCCATCCTAGTGGTGACTACCCGGCCATATAGGTGTGGTGTAATCATATATATACATAACATGAAGCATGCATGAGAGCTCAAGTAAAAAGTCCGTAACTCCATCGAGGACGTAAGGTCGGGAACCTCCGATTACATTATGGAATAATCCTTTATCACTACGTCTCACCTTGGAACTAATATCATAGGTGAGATAACAACAAGAAATACATCAACGAAATCATAAGGATAAGAATATCAAGATTATCAAAGCATCATTATCATGGAACATGTCTCATCTTTATCACATAAGAAGCTCTTAAAAATCTTTAACTTTCATCTTTTGGGATGTAAGAAGGTCATGGAAATATAGAAAGAAAATCACAACATAGAAGTCATGCCTTTGAAAGAAGGACTAGCCTTACATACCTTTACGTCTCCTTAACGACTAAGCGTTTCTCCCAAGCTCACAACTCTACATTCAAGAGATTTCGTACTACATTAGACATAAGAAACATGCTTAAGGCTAAGCCAAGGCAAGAGCTAACGAAAATTGGGTAGCATTTCCTTTGTTTCCTGACAACTTTCTCCATATAGTAAGACAACTCCCAAACATCAATAACGAAACACATAATATCATAATCAATAGATTCTTCAAGTTAAACATTGTTTACTTCTCAAATTCACTCAAAATCATCCATAACCATAACTATAATACATCATATTTATTCTTCACATAACACTTCCTCAACATCATTAGCATCATTTATAACAAGATTATACTCATCTCATGCTAAGAATCATGATTCACATTAACTTACTACTAAAATACCATTTTATCCATATTCGAGCTCATATTCTACTTTCTTCTCTAACCCAAGTCCTTCAACCACTCAATACCTTCAATAACATGAAATAAGTGTAAAAATCACCTTAATTATATAGGAATGGTCTTTGGATGAAGGTACTCCACTTGAGAAAAACCCCAACTTCAATACTAAAGAAATTCTTGACTTGTATCAACCTGCTAAGCAGCATCCACACACTTGATTCTCTTTGAGTAGTTATATTGCTCTGTTTGTCTCTTTGACTTTTCCTCGGATATGTGTTGTTTTCATTTTCATGGTTTGGGAAGGTTCTAGAGGTTTTGAGAGAGTTGGAGAAGATGAAAAATTAGAGAAATGAATTTGGGGTCCCTGGTCTTTTGTAAAATTAAAAAATTCTTGACTTGTTGTGAGCCCACACGAGGATTATACGGTCCGTAATAATATGTGAACGTATAATACCTCTAGTGAGAAGAAAATGAATTTGGGGTCCTCTCATAAAATTAAAAGGATAGGTTATACAAATATACCTGACCTTATATGGACCGTCTAAGTTATACGGACTGTATAAGTGGTCGTATAACTCACATTTTCCGAAGTTGATCCCGTTGCTTCACTTGACTTCCAGTCCTTGTGGAACCTTCTTGACACTTGTATAATACTTCATTAACTATCTAAGGAGCCTTATAACTTCTCCTCAAGGCATTACTAAATCAACATTAGCTCGGTTGTTGCGAAATCTTCCCGAACCCAACTTATATTTCACTTCCTTTGACGAACTTAATTTCTCCAAGTCATATGACGTCAAAATCTTGCCGTATACTCTTTGAAGCTATCAAGTACTCTCCTTAAGGCCATATGGACTCCATGTCCCCCTTAAGCTCGAGTTAGCCTATTCACAGCTCAACGTACAGAAAGTCCAAGGTGTAACAGGAACAATTATTTCCTTATTATATTACATGAATATATGTTAGAATTGACTTGGAATGGCTTACCTCATTGTTTTGGATAGATGGGAGAAGCAAACCTCCGTGCTAGGGCTTGGGGGTATGAAAAATAGAATACAAAGGCTAAACTAGGGTATTTATACTTAACTAAGTCGGGGCATTGTACGGTCCATTTATACGCTCTGTATAAAGTTATACGGTCCGCATAAACTGACCGAATTTAACAATGATTAAAATTCCAAAAACTAAAATTTACCCAAAGAGTTTTTCGAATTGAAAGTACGGTCCGTATATTATTATACGATCACCAAGTACAGTCCATGTAACTTTATACTGTCCGTAGTGAAGCATTTAAAAACTTTGGCAGAAACTAGAATTTTCCACCTACTAAACACGGTCGGGACTTTGCTGAACTGAGACGAATTTATTCTCAACACTTCTCATCTGTTCTTCTAAGTCTCAAATCATGAACGTAGCCCAGTTTAATGGTACGAGGTGTTACGATATCTCCCCCTTGGGATCATTTGTCTTCGAATGATAGGTCATAGTTAGGAATATGGCTGGACATGGCTTGAATACATGAATGTGAGGAAATATGACGTGAAGCATGGAAACTGAATTAATCATACATGGTTACATGGAAACATGAATACTGAGACATGGAACATGAGCACAGGATACATGAGCGTGAAACATGACACATGACATGACATGAACGCATTCTCTGCTTGGTTTTCAAGCAAATATAAATACTTGGATTTCATGTCTCATGTTGTCTATTGTCCAAATCTATTGGAAGCTCTAAGATTGTAGGTGTGGACTGTGGGGGCAAGTGAGTGATCTCCGTATGTGAAGAAAGCAATATAAATGACTTGTCAACCTTTAATGACTTGATTACAAATCATTTAAATGACAAAAATACTAAATTAGAATAGTGTGAGTTATGCTCTTTTTTAATCTTATTGTTTGAGTTATTTGATGCATCCCAAGTGTTTGTTGTTGTGCTTGAAACAACTAAGTAACATCTGTTTTTCTTTTCTTTTTTTGACTGATGTTATTCTACAGTTGTTCTTTTGAGATTTGATGTTAAATCTTTCCTGTCAAGCCGATTTTGTTCCAATAGAGGTAACTTTCTCTTTCTTTTCAACAACTGTATTCCTTAGTTGTATTTCGGTCGAACTGTGTCCTGAGTCACCCTCAGAAACTGGTTCCATTACATATTTTATCTTTAGTGTAGTGTCGGACGGACAGTTAGGGTCATCATCACCACATTGCTTAATGAAATTCTCAACCAAATAATTCCGAGAAATTCATTTGTTTGTGTCTTGCTTCGCATACCACAACACACCCCAACAGAGGCCTAGTTGTTTCAACATCTTTAGTAAGGCTCCTTCTTTGATATAGAAAAAAATCCATGAATTAATACATTATTTATTTCTATTGGATAGTTTCATGATATATATATATATATATATATATATATATATATATATGAAGCGTGTGTATTTCTTTTACTATTGCCTCTCTGTCTCACGTATAAAAAAGTTTTCAGATATCAAACTTTCTCTTTTCAAGAAAAATTAAAATAACCTTTTAGTTTCTCACAATTAAATAATTATTAATATTACTTTTACAAAGTTATAACCGAACTTCTTAGATGGAGCTCGGCACGACCCACTTTTGATAGACTTGAGTATTCCAATGATGATGAAGAGATTGGTAAATCAAAATACACGTGAAGAAAAAAGTTCTATTGCTTTGTACCTTGTGAAGAGTAAAACTCGCTGCTCCTACTTCTATTGTAAGATCATCGAGAATTAATCAAATACTTTTATTGGTAAATCAAATGTTGAAACGCAATGTATTTTGATGTGTAGGAGGATTCGTAACTTTACTGCCTATACATATTCCTGCACGTAGTATTAAAGATGTCTTAACTTTTGAAAGAGGACTTTTCCCTGAAGACGGTAATGGTGCTTCCTGGCTAAATGTATTTGACCGCCTTCCGGTGACCTTTGATTCTCCACTGGTGGTAGTGATCACAAGGTAACTGCTTTTTCATTCTTGACCAGTTAGTAATTTTGATAATGTAGATTCTTGTTTTTGTCTGGATCTGTTACCATTTGCTCTGTTTATAGATTTGGTGTAGAATTTAGTTGAGAGTATTAGTTAATGTTTTGGGACCTAAACTAATAACTTAAGTAGTTGATGGACTTTTTTAGTTGCTAATTTATTATGGGGCCTGAACGATAGAAATTGGTAATGAAGTTATATGTTCATGATTTAATGGAGCGCTAACAAGTTGTTGTTTCCACGGAATTCTATGGAAGTTGAAAGATAAAGTAGCAATTAAAGGTTATTTTGGGCTTTTCTTTCTTGGTCCAAATTGCTGTAAAAGTAATCTTACAACCAAGCCTTGTAGAGGTGTTCTGTTCACACCATAAGTTCCAGCGATCTATTTATCTCCACTATAGGTGCATAATTACTAGGATAAACCAACAATTATTACTCCAATGGAAGGAAAAAGCAACATTCTAGGTAATTCTCACTGTGTTAGGTGATAATGATCAAAAGAGGATCAACTTTGTCAACACTGAAGTATGATATTGAAAAGAGTAGAAATGCTTAATATCCCATGATTGCTGTCAGCCTTACTACACCCGGAAGCTTTCATGAAGTCCATAAATCAATATAGTTTGTAATGAATCTGGTCACGACCTATTTTTTCTTCGTCGTGCGGGCATTTACCTTCTCCACCTCGACAGCGAACCTCAACCTAACAATACATAAAGATATAAACAAATAATCAATCGTTTTAAAAGAATATATGTAAGTCTCATGACGATATATATAGTAAAGATAGCGCAATAATAATAATACCTGTGGTCTAGTCTAAGTCATAAGAGACGAAAAGAAATAATACAAGTCTGGAGTAATAATACATAAAAATGTCTATGTCTCTGAATAGGAATATGACAAAAATAAATAGGGAAGTCTTCAAGGCAGCGAATGGTCATGCTCACCCAGAAGACTCGACGCTAATGTTGAAGATGACAATCAGCCACGGGAGATGGAAGTAGACCCAACCTAATACTCAGATTCATAAAGGAATGCAAGTACAGTTAGTACAAAACAACTGCATCGGTGCATCATCGGCCGACTAAGCATAGCTAACATAATTCAGATAATAAAGCAAGATAGGCAATTAAACCAACAAGTATAAATCAAACATAGTAGAAGCCAAGTATGCGTCAACGCCTAAGTAGAGCATCTAATCCCAAGTGTGCCGAATCTCAATATATCAAGTGCGAATCCAACATCACAAGTACAACATCAAATCATCTCCAAAACAAGCCGTGATGCAATGCAATGTAATAATGTATGGATGCAATGCAATGCCATGGATATGTTGTGTACACATGTACTCCGAACGGAAATATCGACATCTTGGTAGCACAACCCAAGGTGACACGCGAAGTCTAAGTGCCACCCGTCCCGAATATTTGCCCAATAGACAATCGAGACCCCGGATCTTTGCCCACGGGGGGTTCTCACCAGCACCACCCTGGGGGACCCGCAGAGTCCATGCACTCACTCAATCCACGATTTCGGGATGAACATCGAATATCGGACTCTCACCTCACTCAAGTAAAAACCGAGCCCAGCTCATCATAGTATTTCATCAAGTATCATCAGTATCTCAACAATATATCATGAAGAATAAGAGTGTGTGCAATGCATGTATCCACATCAATAATCATGCTCAATGTCGCGTACTCAACAACGTGGTATGCCAACAATATATCCGAATCACAAGTACCAAACATCGGGCACGCCAACAATATATCTGAATCACAAATACCAACAATGGGTACGCCAACAATATCATAATCAAGATGAAACAACAGATGTCAATATCTACTAACAACACGTGACATCCAGCCAACACAATAGATCAATCAATCGCAGCACAACGGAATGGCTAGTCCCAAACACACAACAGGGTCCAACCTAAGACCATATCCATCCCAACTTCATACCCGAAGGTTCACATTATTTCTCCGATAATATAATCTAAATATATGCTTCGCTATGCGAAGTCTCACCAAGGTAAGCCATAACCTACTTGAATGGCCGAACCGCAACACCAATAACTCACTCCTTTGTCTTGCCTTTCCTCTGAGCCTTAGAACCAAAATAGTCTAAGCGTAATCGAAATCTAGATTAGAAATCATGAAGAATGATAATAATATTACTACTATTCAATTTAGGTCAAATTCAACCCTAGAATTTGGGGAAACGGGGCCCACAAGATCAAAACGGAAAATTCAGAAGCAAAATATCAAATTAAGCACTAGGTGATCATAAACCTAACCACTTATTGCTGATTTAACTAAAGGATAGGGCTAATTTCTGATTTCAAGCAAAACCCCCAAAATTAGGTATAAACCCTTGATACGCTCAAATTACACCTATTAATAGTATAACGCGGACGTTGTCAAATATAGTAACCCAACAAGGTTGGGGTCGATTCCCACAGGGAATATGGTGTGAAAAGTTTACTAAAGTCATAGGATGCTAAGTTTAGGTCTAATGTTTTAATCCGATGATTTTTGTAATAGTTGATTTTTCTATGACTAATTGCTATCTACTTGCTTTTGTGGAAATTTATGGTAAAAGAAACTAAGGTTGTGTCCCCGTTAGATAGAGTGTATGATCATGGGTATTGATCTTGATATAATTTAACGGATCGTCATATGAATGACTTAATCTCTATATGAATCTCTACTATTTCCCAATAAATAAAGGTTATCTCTTTCTATGATTTTTTCAAATATAAGAAAGTAACTATGAAGAACGCATTAACTACAAGTAAATTTCTTCTTAGTCCTAAGGAAGTTATTAAACAAAGTTTAAAGCTTTGAGTCCTTGTTATTTATTCTCACCAATCCTAATTATTTTCCCAAATAAATCAAGGTTTACGGCTTTAATCAATGTTTGCAACCATTAATTATGAATGAAGAATGAAGAATAAGTAAAAACCT